>NC_142038.1:7379128-7540169 GCF_982192425.1 Myodes glareolus | reverse complement strand
ATTGCTTTCTTAAAGTATAGTTTTGGTATACAAATAGTCTTCATAGATGGAGTTAAAAAAACTAACCCCCTAAGACCTGGTATCCTGGGTGCAGTATAGTGATGTGGTAATTAATTATCAGCAAAACTGGTGAGTTGCTATGTCCTGCTGTGATGGTTAATTTTGATTGTCAACCTAATTGGTTTCATAAACACAAAGGGTATTAAGGAGGCACCCCTTTGGGTGTGCCTGTGAGGCTGCTTCCAGACAGATTTGACCGATGGGCATGTAGGCCGCACCAGCCTCTGGAGTGGGTTCTGGATGAAATTATAAAGGAAAGAAGGGGGAAGACAGAGGAAAGCTGTGTTTTCCTGTCTCTACTCCCTACCTGCTGAGATTTGAACAAGCAGCCTCCCACTCCTGCGGCCACATCTGGAGGTGTTTTCATCATCGCTCTTCTACCGTGACCCTTGCATTATGAACCAGAAGAACCCTTTTCTCTCATGTGGAGAGATGACTCGTGGGGTAAGGTACTTGCTGCGAAAAAGTGAGGACCTGAGTGTGGATTCTCAAAACCCACGAGTTTGGAGCTGCACACCTGTAATCCCAGTGCTGAGAGTCAAAGACAGAAGAATATTGAGGTTTTCTGGCCACACAGTCTAGTCAGTTAGTGAACCCCAAGTTCAGTGGGACACCATGGGAGTGAGGGGGGGGAGAGAATTGAGAGAGGAGAGAACTTTAATGCTGACCTCTGACCTCTACATGGTACGTGAGTATACATACACACCCATGTGTGCATAGACAGACATAACTCTCTCTCTCTCTCTCTCTCTCTCTCTCTCTCTCTCTCTCTCACACACACACACACACACACACACACACACACACACACACACACACACACACACGCCCCTTCCTCTTTCAGGTTGCTTGTACTAAGCATTTGGTCACTGCACTAGGAAAGTTAACCAGTACACTCCACACGCCCAGTAGACATTGGAATGGCCACAAGCCCTGCAGCTCTGAGGTCCAGCCTACGCCTGTCTGTTATTTAAAGTGTCTTTCCTATGTCCAGCCTAGAACTGGCTCTTGCTTTAATCCTGCATGTTAAGCTCTGTCTATTAATCATAGACTATATTAATTTAATCATCCACATGGTTGGATGAAATCTGTCATTCTGTTAGCTTGGGGTTTCATGACACTTTTCATTTTCTATAGTGTTACAATAAAGCTTGTGGTTCATCAGCATATCCCTACATCCCAGGTGGAGTGTAACTTTGCCCCCTATGTGTCTGGTTCCACCCAGAGCTCTTGGGCTATGCCTTTCTGCAATTTGTCTTTGCACATATTCCAAGTGCATACTTGTGCTGGTTAATCTTCAATGTTGACTTGATTGAATTTAGAATTACCAATGAAATGTGTTTGTGTGTGTGTGTGTGTGTGTGTGTGGTGTGTTTGTGGCATTTATGTGTATGTGTGTGATGTGTGGTTGTGTGTATGTGTGCGTGGTGTGTGGTATGTGTGGTGTAGGTGTGATGTATGTGTCTGTCTGTTGTGCGTGATGTGTTGTGTGTGTGTGGTGTGTTCCTGGTGTATATATGTATGTAGTATGTGTGTGCAAGTGAGGTTTAGGTGTGGTGTGTGATGTGTGTATGTGACGTGTGTTCGTGGTGTGTGTGTGTGTGTGTGTATTTGGAAAAGTTTAAATGAGTACAAGAGACCCACCCTGAGTATGAGTGGTCACACCCCCTGGACAACATCTTGGACCGAATAAAAAGCTGAACGCCAACCATTACCTCTTTGATTCGTGGCTGTGGACCAGCTGCTTCTTGTTCTTGCTGCTATTGTTTCCCTGCTGTGATGGATTGTACCCTTGATCTGTGAGCCAAAAGAAGCCCTCCTTTCCTCAAGTTTCCTTTGCCATAGTAACGGGACAGTATGGTTGGTACAGTATTTTTCTTCTATCTTTGCATTACCCATGACTCTAAGGTTTCTGACATCTCAAGAGATCATGGTGCTGGCTGCCCCTTCTCTAAGCCTTTGGGGTTTGTTTAAGGTGGTTAAAACTTTCCTTGAGTGTATCCTGAGTCCTACCCCAGATGTGCAACTGGAGAGATTCTTTTTCAGGCTTCCCGCTAAGAGTCAGATGTGGAGAGAAGGGTCAGTAGGGTGTTGACACTCTGTGTGTCAGTACTGTGTCTCTCACTGCTACCCATGAACTTCTGTTGCCCTGTAAAAGATTTAGGTGAATCAAAATGCTGTGTGGTTTCAGATACTCACACATTCCTCAGACCTCGACTGTTCTGTTGTCTTCTACAAAGCTTCCAATGCTCACCATTGCTGCCGCCAGGACGGGAGTGATGTTCTGAAGCCGGGAGTCACAACCATTCCTACTGATGTTCTGAGTCTAAAGGAAACTCAAGCCAGCGTTTGTAAGAACTCATCTTCCCTGGAGCCGTCCCCTTCACTGCATCAGAGGACTTGGAGTTTGGAGCTTGTGCATGAGAGCACCACTACAAAGACAGCATGGGATTGCACATCAGTTTTTTGATGCTAAGGCTTGTGGAAGCCTAGCTAGGGGTAGCAGGTGTCAGGGGTTAGAGAAAGTGTGTGGTAGCAAGAGGCACCTGAGCAGGGCCCCTCTGTTGCTAAGAAGCCTGGTTATTGATTGTGAAATGACAGAGGTGTAGCATTTGCTATGAAATCCTCTAGGAGAAACTTTGCCTACATTTACTGATGTCAAGAGGTATTGAGAGTGACAGTCACAACTTCACATGAGTGTCTCCCTTGGCTTATTATTCCTTCCAGTAATTATTGGGGCTTTTTGTTTGTTTTCTTGTTTTTGTTTTTTGTTTTTTGTTTTTTGTTTTTGACACAGGGTTTCTCTGTGTAGCACTGGCTGTCCTGGAACACTTTTTAGACCAGTCTGTTTGCAAACTCAGAGATCCTCCTGCCTCTGTCTCCTGAGTACTGGGATTAAAGGTATGTGCCACTGCCACACGACTTCCCGGGATAATTCTTAAGGGAGTTTCAAAGACGAGCATTCATGTCCTCTAACTCATATCACAGAGAAGGCAGCCCTGATGGAAGCAGGGAGTGGGGGTGGGGGGTAGGGAGGTTGCTGAGAACACAAAGAGGAATTATAATATTGTAAACCCAGAACTGTTCCCCCAAAGTCCCCCTCCCGTGTGTGCACACAATGCTGTGGAAGTGTGTAGCTCCTCCCCGTGTGTGCACACAATGCTGTGGAAGTGTGTAGCTCCTCCCCGTGTGTGCACACAATGCTGTGGAAGTGTGTAGCTTCTCCCCGTGTGTGCATACAATACTGTAGAAGTGTGTAGCTCCTCCCTGTGTGTGTACACAATGCTGTGAAAGTGTGTAGCTCCTCCCTGTGTGTGCACACAATGCTGTAGAGAAGTGTAGCTCCCCAAACTGTTCACAGTGTGCCATGTAGAGAGCAGATGCTGAGTCAGGGACTCACTAGCCAGGACCAACCATTTGGAACAGATCGCTTTGTGTTCAGTCCCTACTTGATATTAAAACCCTGAAAGACGTCAGCAGAGCTGAGACTCTCATTCACTGGGCTGAGCAGACAAGAAAAAAGCCACACCACGCCACTGACTTTGCCCCTGCACTGTGCTGCAGGGTTTTCCTCCGTGCTCCTCTATTTTATTGGCAATTTATTACACCCGGCGGAAGGCAGAGGAGCTCAGCAGCAGGATCTTCTGATGTACAAACAAAAAGCATTTAATTTGACTCAGTGTATTACCAGCATCATAATCCCCCTTTGACTCTGACATGATCGACTAATCTCATCTGTTCAGAGGGATAAACCCGTCTCAGCCCTTATGACAGGCTTAGGGAACAGAGAAATTAGGGCATTCTCAGAGATTATGCTCTGAGAAGGCAGATTTGGCTGGCAGGGCTTGTCCACAGGTGGTTCCTGGGGACCTGTGTTTACAGGACAGGTGCACAGCGGCCCTTCCTGGGAGATGCAGGGGAGGGGCTGGGTAAGGAGGGTGAGTGATGTGCGGCCTGGTCCCTGTATCTTAGCTCACTCCAGGAAAGGAACTCACCTGTGTATGGAGTCAGCTTCCTTAGGGATTTAGCCACAGGCTCTTTTTTATAGAACTCCTTTCTGAGTGTGGCAGAATTCAGGGGACCACTCAGGCAGTCATGGTAAGAATGGGATCATGGGGAACTGAGAGGAATAGGGGAGGAGGGAACCCATTAGCTGAAGGTCCCAGGTGAACACACTCCCATGTGAGCACACTCCCAGATAGACAAGCGCACACTCACACATGGTGGGGACTTTTCAGACCCAGTTGTTGGGAAACGGAGGAACGTTTTCGGTTATTACTTATGTTCAGAATATGTGCCGAATATTGGACAGTATCAAAGCATAGCCCTTCCTTGTACTGCACAAGAAGCTGAGTGGTAACCTGAAGGCCTTTCCCACACTATGTTGGCACATGCTACCGGTACACCTGAAGCAGTGGGTGTCACCTGTCTCTGGGCTCCATGGGAACAAGAGAGGGTGCACAGGAAGTCCCAACTTTGCAGCGAGATATCACACTTTCCGGGGACACCTAGGTTCCTGGTGCTGCTCCTGGGTCCTGAGCAGTGTTGCCTCCTTTCCACGGGCTGCCTGCTCTAGGAGGTTTTGTGGAACCTTCTAGACATCTTCTGATCCATAGAGTGATTATGCTACTGATCTAGCTACCAGTGTCCTCTCAAGTTGGCCTTTCTGCTTTGGAGTCCTGTCACATTGGCTTCTGTCTTCATGAGTGCCGAGCAGGACTGTATTTTAGGGGGTGAAGTGATAGACAGGGATTCTTAGCCTAGATAACTGTGGATTAGTTAAGGACAGAGTTGGGTTGTTCTCGTGGAAGAGCTCTTTAGTGACCAATATTCCAGGGTTGGGACTCAGCAATGCTACATGCAAGGCAACACCCACATCGACTGAGTTGGCTTGGGATTTCCTAGCCCCATGGTGAGATCTTTCGTATCACGATGGCTTAGGGGGATTCTTGGTGTACCCAGACGTAATCAGTATGTCCATTCTGCTTACTTCAATGCAAGCAGTGAGGTGGGAGGAGGGTGAATTCCAAAAGAACAGAGGGATCTCCAGGGGGAAGGGAGCACTGAGAGAAGGATGTGGGGACTGAATGGGAGCCTGAGGGCCAACACAGATGTTCCAGGAGATAAGGAAGGAAGAGAAGATGGGGGCCTTGAGTACTGACCCCTACTGCAGCATCTCATCCTCCATGGGGTTCAAGCATTCTCGATCAGTGCCCAGAACAAAGTAGATGCCCATATCTTGTCATTCCTGCATAGGCCTAGCACCCTGCGACTCCCCACGGAGGACTTGAATCCCAGACTGTGGTTCTCACCAGCTCAGGAAAAGCGTCAGGACCTTTGGTGAATCACACTGAACCAAAGTCAGGGGCTGAACACCATACACAAATTGATGTCTAGCAGGAGACAGAGAATGAGAGCTTATATAAAAACATGGCCTTCTTTAGATGTAATGTGTACATCTTATGGGAGTTGGGTGAGCTCTAAAATAAAACGGGGTCCTTATGAGGAGAGGAGGGAAGCATTGGTATGCACCGGAGGAGGATGGGTGAGGATGGAAATAGAACTGGGAAAGACTCAGCTCCATGGCACCGGAGAGTGCCAAGGACCACCAGCCTCTGCCAGAGTGAGGGCCTCGAGGACTCCCTTGAGGATTCTGCCTGGTGGACCCTGTAATCTTCTGCAAGCTGACTTTGGACTCATCCAGAATTGAAAGCATGAGTTTTCACTGTCCTGCTCTGTTCCTGTGCCCCTACGATGCAGGAAGAAAGGAAGTGTCGTGCCAAGGAAGGAGTGTAGAGCCTGCGTTCTGACTCTCAGGCCTCTTCAAAATCACCTCTCCATCCACTGGCCTGGGGACGACATGAAGCCGCTAGGCATCGGAACTTCCCGCTGGAAGGGTGGTGTGATGAGGGAACGTTCTCTAGCCAGGTAAGATGAAAATCTGCCCCCAGCGATCTTCCACCACACACATTGGGAGATGATGCTATACGGGAAACGGGGTGAAGCTGAACTGCGAAATGCTTCTAAAAGTTAAGTTCAAGACCCGTTATAAAAATCCCCATCTTTTTCTCTAGTGAGGTCCTGAGCGTTTTCCAATGCTGGGTTATCCCTGCTCTGACCTGCAGCAGAGGGAATGACCACACGGGGATACCTTCAAATCCCTGGAGAGCCAATCTTATTCTGAGTTGTGGTGGTGGGGGTAGTTATACGGGAGACACCCCCAAATCTCTGCACATGTTCAGCAAAGATGACTAGGACACACAGAGCCTTTTATATGAACCTATAAAGGTTTTCAGAGTCTTAGACAAAATAATTTTTAAAATAGAAAGAACACCAGTGCTTTCACAGAGTAATATTTTAGGACACCAAGGCAATTCAGAGTATGTGAACTCAAACGGGGCCATTGGGAACAAGCATCTTCTCTGTGGGGCTTCCCTGATGAGACACTTTTGTCCCCCGAGAAGGGAACAGACCATTCGTCTCATATCTGGGATTTTTATTCTACCCCTTGAAGACTTTTGTTGAGGACATAAAACAGCCGAGGTGGCAATGGGGGGCCATCACCTTCTCATGGCAGGCAAGAAATTCCAAAAATGTTTAGTTTGTTTTGCTCCATTCTCCCGAAGAAAGGTTGTATTTCCTTTTTCAGTGCCTATAATCTTTTTAGAACCTGCCCTTTATGGGGCCCATAAACATCCAGGGCAGTAGGAAATCATCACAGCGTGGAGGAGACTCATCCGCCAGCCACCCAGCAAAGCATGCTGAGGAGTGGGCCTGGGACCTCAGAGAGAGGCAGCGTTATGATGGCAGCGGCAGCAGCTGACGCACGGGTGGATTGTCACCAGCAGGCTGTTAGATAGATGAAGTCAAGTCGGGATGACATGAAGAAGACTCTAAATCATGAGTCACATTTTCCAAACATTCCTCCCACCACCACGTCTTGTTTAACTGCATACACTTTTTCTGAAAACCTCCTTTCCCTCACGCTGCTATAAGGCAGCTGGGGTGGGGGGAGCTCACCCCAATTCAGTCTCTTGGACATATCTGACTTTTGACACATCAGCTTTGTCTCTAAGCTCTCAGGCCCCTGTCACATCTTCCTCTGTCATTCATCCTCTAGGGATGTGAAGGGTCTTACGTTGACTGTGTTCTCTCTCCCATCCCATGGTAAGAGCAGGGAGGATTACCTGAGAACAGAGATGCTTCCCAAGAACATGGTACCAGGTCCGGAGTGCTTTACTGCATGGATGCCAAGAGCAATCCACCAGTTATCCTAATCAGGACATTACAGCGATGATCTGGGCAGTGGGGCCCAGCATGGCCCATTCAGGCAAAACAGTGGTGTTGGGGACTGCAGACCACCAGACCCTGAATTTCCTGTAAACAACTTGTTTTCCTCCGCTCCGAGCAGCCTGCAGCTGCTCTGAGCATGAGACCCTGATGGCAGAAGAGTGGGTTCTGATGCGTCTGCAGCTGAAAGATCCCGAGAGCTGAGGCGTAGCCAGAGCCCTATATAAGCTGCCCCAGAGCACAATAAAGTGGGCATTCTTGGCACTCTTATATCAAGAATGACCCATGTCCCCGTCATGTGTGCATGTGATTTTAAGTCTTCAGCTTAGTTCCCGGCTCGCATACCATCCCATAGTGCAGGCACTACAGAGTGGAAATTTTGAGTTCACATACAGACTCATTAGAGAATCCAAGTCCGTCCTCCTAACCCTGGCCTTCTTTTATCTAATATCCTCACCCAGCCTTGGCTGTTAAATATAAATTGTAAAAGGTGTCATGAAGTATGCTTGTTCCAATTTCTTTTAGTATCATAGACAAATTTGATTGTTCTTTGTTCTTTCAAATACTAACTATTGATCATTTTTGTTTTGTTTTTCCTTAGTTTTTTTGTTTGCTTGATTACTTCCTTCCTTCTTTCCTTTTTCTCCTCTCTGTTTCTTTGTCTCTCTTTCTCACATTTTCCCTCCCCCATCCCTCTCTCTCCTTTTCTTTCTTTCTTTGAGACAGACAGAGTCTCTTTATGTATCCCTGGCTGTCCTGAAACTCACTCTGTGCTCTAGTCTGGTCTTGAACTCTCAGAGAGATCTGCCAGCCTCTGTTTCTCAAGTTCTAGGATTAAAAGTTTGTATCACCATATTTGGTTATATTGATCATTTTTAATAAAAGCATAGAGAGCTTTATTAAGCTATGTTATATCATATGTTAATATGAAATCATTTAACAGGATTCTCACCATTGATATGTGTGCAGATTCAGCTTTAAGGGAACATATAGGAATGTTCTGTGTTTTCTTCTTCTTCTTTTTTAAGACAGGGTTTCTCTGAATAGCCCAGGGTGTCCTGGAACTCACCCTGTAGACCTGGCTTCGAACTTGGAAATCTGCCTGTCTCTGCTTCCATCTCCCAAGTGCTGGGATTTAAGGCGTGTGCTGCCACTTCCCAGTTCTGCTGAGGTTTTATATTTAAAGAAATAATTTTGAGAGTAAATTCGCTCTGAAGATCGAATACACGCTTGTGCCTTCACTATACCTCTAACCCTCACAGTGATCCTTCGTTATCTAGGTAATCCTCACCCTGTGTCGTATCAGCTTCTCATGGACATTTTTATGGTGTGTCAACTGTTGGCTGAAGGTCTAGCAACCCAAATAAGAGTACACTGAACCAAGGCAGAAATGCAACCAGTAAATCAATCAAGAGTGTGTTGATGCTTATACCATTGACCTCTGGTAGCTCTGGGAGATTCTGCGATGAACATTCTTACGTGGTTGGCACATGCCTCCTTCCAGTGAACAAACCCAGGCAAGGCTGGAGGCATTCTGGACGTGGAAGAGGTTGACTCGTGTGGTGCGTTGTCCCTTGACCTCTGTGGAACCAGACACACCAGCCGATTTTTGTTCCTTGATATTTTCTATTTCATGCTTCATAGTTTTTTTTTAATTGGTTAAAAACTAAGGGAAAAAAACTGTGCAAGAGACCATAGCACAGAAAAACAGAACTCCGTGAGAGTCTTTTGTTTCTGAGTTTTTTCAATATGCATCTTTCTCATTTCCAAAACAGTAAGAATTTCCTTTGCCTTTAAACCATATTTGGAGGAATTCACTGCAAAGCTAAAATTCAGCATATTGCTCCCCATAGGACTATGCAGGATGCCTGCCAGAGATTAGGAGGACATTAGCAGTGTGTTTGCCCAAAGGCAAGCGGAGGAATCACATCAGAGCCGTGCAGCCTCCAGTAGGCATCAAATAGCTTCGCGTTTGCTTCTATTGGTGTCATTAATGGCACTTCTGAGTCCTGGAGACCTTTTATTTCCTTCTACCTTTTAATAAGGCGAAGGAAAAGATGGCTCACGTGGACTCGTACCGTGGCTAGTGGTGAGCTGGGCCTGGGTACTGAGGGACACTTTGAGTCAGATGCCTACTGTGCAGGGCTGGAGTGGCAGGAAGAGAATGTCCCTGGCTCAGGCTCCCTACCATCCCTTAGCAGCTATGGGACTGTGGGACGGCAAGGGCCTGAGAGGTACCTGTGTACTGAGGAACTCGAGAGGGATGTCACAGGTTTCCTGTGAGCTCTTAAACTTTATGATTCTTTGATCAATTAAAGGGACCACAAACAGCATAGAAAGACAGAATGGGGTCTCACGCTTTGGAATAAAGTACACAGTTCATGTCTTTAAACACTCATCTCTGGGTAGTCTAAGGAATGTGAAAATGAGGGACAGAACAGCTAAGACAGAAAGAGAACAAGGGCGTTTTGCAAAGAATCTGATGGCAGAACACCCATGAAGGAGCCTGAAGAATCTGCAGGCATGTCTGTAGTCACGCATGCAGAGAACAGAGAGAGAATCCAAGGGAATAGCTGCAGCAAGGAGGTCAGCGGGCTGCGCCAACACGTCTTGCTTTTTAATCCTTTCCCCTATCAACCATGCTGGTTTCCCATGTGCTCCGTTCTCAGGCTGATTCCCCAGCAGAGTTGTTAGCAGTACCAGCGGGACCCAAGTGGGGTGCACCACATCAGAGGGGCTCTGGGCCTTCTGCCTGTTTATGCTTTCGCGGTGTAAACAGCTTTGATCTGAAGGAGGAACTTGGCGAGACTGGGCCGTGCTATGACCTAATTGTTTGAAGTAACATAGCAAACGACCATGTGCAGCCTTGCAGGGGCTCTGCAGAAGATGTGTAGGGGGTGGAACTGAGCCCCGAATGCTGCTGTGGTCTCCCTAGTTCTCTTACACTCCTCTGGGTACGGACTTCCCACATTCATGTCTTTTGCATACTTGTTTGTGCGTCTGAATGTACGTGTGTATGTGTGTTTGTGGCACGTGTTCATACGGTGTAGAGGTCAGAGGGTATCTTAGTGTTTCTCCTGCTGTGAAGAGACGCTATGCAATGGCAGTTCTTATAAAGGAACACATTTAGCTGAGGTGGCTGCCATCCAGTTCAGAGGTTTAGTTCATTACCACCATGGCAGGAAACAAGGCAGCATGCAGGCAGACGTGAAGGAGCTGAGGGTTCTCACATCTAGACTCACAGCCAACAGGAAGTGATCGGAGACACAGGCTATGGCTTGAGCTTATATGAGACCTCCACAGTTACGTACTTCCCCCTGCAAGGCCACACCTCCCAACCGTGTTTCTCTCTGTGAGCTTATGGGGGCCAGTTACATTCAAACTACCACAGAGAATAGTATTTGATGCTCTTCTGCAGGTCCCTTCACCTTGTCTCTTGAGTCAGTGTCTATCATGGACAAGGAATAGGCCAACTAAGGTAGGCTGGCCGCCAGCAAGCCCCAGATGTGTGTCCACCTCCCTGCTGCTGAAGTTATGACACAAGTCACCCTGCCTGGCTTGTTTTATGCGGGTTCTAAGAATCAATTTCAGGTCCTCACTCTTGTGCGCAAACACTTTCCTGAGCCATTTCCTTAGCTAGCTCGCCAAATCTTGAGGGAAGGGGTTCTCTGCGCACAGTGACCTCCAGCCCCATGCACTGTGGACCGCTGTTCTTCCTCTGGTGTTTTGTGAGTCTGAGGAGCAAGCTGCAGATCTCCTCACCAGCCCCTCTCCAGGCCTCTCCAAAGGCCACCAGTGTTAGCATGCTTTCCCTTTCCACCCAGACAGTTCTCCGGATTATTATTGATTTATCAAGCACGTGAGTGTTTCCCCAAGAAATAGTAAATTAAGCTTGCTGTGATGGGTCATGCCTATAAATTAGCACTTGGAAGGCAGGGAGATGGCTGCAGGTTCAAGGACAGCCTGGGTACCAGAGTGTGGCCTTGCCTAACCTCCCTGTCTCCCTGTGAGAGCAACTCAGTTAAATTGTAAACAGCGAAGGAAAATTAAATGCAATAAAGAAGTAGGATCTGCTGATTTGCTTGGAAGAGTGAAAATAAGTTGTGTTTTCTAGAATTATGTTTTTTTCCCAACGTCTGAGACTCTGTTCCTCTAGGTTTCCAGCAAGAAGCCTTTGGGAAAAAAAGGGGGCAAGGATTAATTCCAGCACTGCCACTAGCTTGGTTTTAAGAAGGCAAATGCACAGTCCCAGGACTGACTATTTCCTTCTTACAGAAAACTCTGCATTCCAGCCAGGTGACATGATGATGTCCAAATCTGTGAGTTATATGATAAAAATTGACTCTAATATTTTTTTTCCTAAGGAGGCTGAACTATGATCAATTAGGCAGCAGCTCATGTACTTCCATTTCATAAATGAGCTTTGTGATGTCCATGGAGTTGCTTTGTTCAAGCTCCATTTGGGAACTGGTCCTGTTATATTATTGTCCTTTTCTGTATATGGCAGTAATGTCCACAGACTTGCTATATAATATATTTGACTGTTTTTCTCCTTTGAGATAGCATCTCATAAAGCCCAGACTGACCTTGAATACACTACGTAGTTGAGGATGACCTTGAACTTTAGCTTCCCTTGCTTCTGTCTCCAGAGTTCTAGGGTTACAGGTTACATCCCCTCACACTCAGTTTCTGGAGAACAATGGACGGAACTCAGTGTCCTGTGCACACTAAGCCATTGTCCTATGCACCAAGCCACAACCCCAGCCCTGCACTGCAGCTCAAATCATTCAGTTCAACCAAGAAAACCATGGTTGATGGCATCTGAACACTTGGGAGAACTCCAGATCGTCAGCTCTTAATAAAAAGTCCTGCCGTCAAGGTGCTTACTTCTTCTTGGGAGAAACGTGTGGCAGACACAATTTAGGCTGTGGGGTGCTTATGGCACTGGCAGGGGACAGAGGAGGGCAAAGGTGTCCTCTTAGGAGGAAGGGGACTGGTGGTGCAAAGCTGGGGGTGCTCCAGTTAGCTCCCAGCAAAGAGAATTTCTCTGTGGTGAAAGAATGCTGCTTACACTTGTAGACTCATTGTTTGAGCACAAAGGAGGCATTGTTTCCCCATTAAAAGACTCATCACGATTCCCATTGATATATTAATTCATAGCTATTATAATGATGCTGGCAATTAGGTTTTGCTGCTCCTCTACTGTAAACATTACTATTTTGTGCCCTAATTATGATGTTAGCAATAACTCATCCTATTAGAATACTCACTGATGACTCTTAACTTCACAGCCTCAAAACTGTGACCGCCTTTGAGTTTTACAATATCCAGGTCTGCCCCGTGATTTATGCTATGCCGGTAAGCCAGGCCCACTTGGACTCCATGAAACATCAAGCCAGGGAAACAACAGCGCTTTATCACCTCGCAAGCGAGCGAGCGCAAGCACTCATTTACCATTTTATGGTGCACCCTCTCGATGCGGGAACTGGGGGGACTTCTGAACTCTTTAAAGCCATCTTTATAAAGGTTTTCCTGAGCTAGTAATTTTAAATGACGATGGTGCCTGTCAAGGGCCCTTAATTAAAATCATCTCCCACACGTCAGCAAGAGGGACAGAAGGGAGAATGATTTAAAGACTGAAGACAAGCCTAGGTGAACGCCATTTCCCCTCATTTTAACACTTGCCTTTTGCCAAAGCGATCAAATGGATTATTTATGGAAATCTAGAAAATTTTCTGGAATTAGAATAAAATAATTCGATCTCATCTCTGTTCAGCACACTGCACTTGTCAGAGGATAACACGCTAAGGGGGAAACTTCTGTCGCACAACATCCAAGGTGTTCAGGCTGAAGCTCACTGCATTCTCAGGTCCAGGTAGATTGGCTTAGTTCATCTGAGAGATGCCTGGGCTGTGTGGGCTTTTTTAGTCTCTGTAATTCTGTGATCCATGGCTACTCTGAGAAATGGGGTTGACCTGGTGGGACAGTACACACGTTTATCCCAGCACTAGGGAGGCAGAGGTAAGAGGCTAGCAAGTTCAAAGCCAACCTGGGCTACATAGTAAAAACCGGAAGTGCAGAGTACAATGGGAGAATGGAAGAGGAAAGCTTGCTGTCCATCCTCCCTACCTGTCTCCAGCTTGGCAGAAAAGAGCAACCAACAGATGCCCGATGACAAACCATCTGCCACATAGCTAGAAAAGCCTCTCTGCCACATATGAGGAGACAGCACTGAATGTGTTACAGTCTTTCATTCTTGGTGGGAAGGGCAAGGCCATGTTCTCTCTGACTGGGATTGAGCTTAGATGTGCATGGCCTCTCCCTCAGCTTCGCCAGAGATCCTTCCTGTGCTCTTGGGCCCTCTTTCCAGAACAGGGCTGGCTCCTGCTAGGCTGCAGTCAGTTTGAATGCCTACAAACAGGGAGCTGGAAGCAGGCACCTCAGAGCAGGTCCTGTCCTTATTCAATTAATGCCTGAATGACGGGTAATGATGAGCGCCTCTCTGCAAGAGGCGGAGGTACCTTCCTCCCATGGGTCCTAGGGGAGAGAAGAGCTGCAGGAACAGGATCTGTTTTTGGATTCCTGTTGCGTGTAGACCAGTGCTCCCGAGTGCTGGCTGTGATCCTGGGTGCAGGGAGTCCATGGGTTGGCTATGGTCCTGGGGACAGGAAACTCGTGGACTAGTTGTGGTCCTGGGTACAGGGAGCCTGTGGGCTGGCTGTGGTCCTGGGTACAGGGAGCCTCTGGGCTGGCTGTGATTCTGGGTGCAGGGAGCTTGTGGGCTGGCTGTGGTCCTGGGTTCAGGATACCTCTGGGCTGGCTGTGGTCCTGGGTTCAAGATACCTCTGGGCTGGCTGTGGTCCTGAGTGCAGGGAGCTTCTGGGATGTGGTCCTAAGCACAGGAAGCCTCTGGTCTGGGTGGTGTCCTGGGTGCAGGGAGCCTGTGGGTTGGGTGGTGTCCTGGGTGCAGGGAGCCTGTGGGCTGGGTGATGTCCTGGGTACAGGGAGCCTGTGGGTTTCCTGTGGTCCTGGGTACAGGGAGCCTCTGGGTTGGCTGTGGTCCTGGGTACAGGGAGTCTCAGGGCTGGCTATGGTCCTGGGTACAGGTAGCCTCTGGGTAGAAGGTAGAGTACTGAGGCCTGGGACAGATTCACTCCTGAGCTTGTAGTTTGGACCTGCATTCAGGGTTCTGATAACACGGCAGAATATTTCTAGTGTGAATACAGAGCTGGGATCCTGTCTTAAGAATAAAAACTAGAACTGAAATCTTCAGGCACAGGGAGCCATGGCTCTGTCTACCCTCCCACACCATGCTTCCAAGACACATCTCCTTGCAAGGTGCACAGAGCAGGGGAGCAATAACATGTAAATTACAGACTTGCCTCAGTCTCTGGGTATGGTATTCAGAGAAATAGTGGTTCGCATTCCCTACAGTCTCATAAAAATCTGGGCATGATGAAGAATATTATACTTTTCCGTGAGGTCTATAGATTTTAATACAGTTTAATCAATGGTTTGTATATGGCACACACTTAATTTTTAGGTTAATCCAAATTTGCTTTCAGTGTACTATAAGCCAGATGTTCCGAGAGAAAGAAATGTTGAGCTTATTATTTCTGTGTGTATGTGTGTGTTTTGCTTGGGGCATAAAAATCATTTTTCCATCTTCATTGAGGGTGTTTTCAATTACAATTTTGTTTTCACTACAAATACTTTAAAAAATTAGCGGATATGTTTGGTTATTAGTTTATCTTTCAACATACTGGTATTTATTCAGTTATTATGTTATATGCTTTTAAAGAACCCACACAGATGACAAGCCCAATAACATCAAACGTGGACAGAATTTTGCCTCTCTCTCTCCCGTCCCCAACATGAAAGCTCAGCAAAGGGTGCACGGTCTCTGCCAGCTGCGGAGTGGAGACATGTGCTCAGCAGATGGCTGCGTGATCCTCAGAACCCTTGGGACCTACCCTGCTACATGTGCTGTGACCACAAAGACCAAAACCCCTAGATAGGTGGACAACTATCCAGCGGCCACTGCAGTCATGGAGCCCTGAAGGCTTCTCCTGGGCCCCATAGAGTAGCAGCTACTTCGATACTTAGGAGGAGAATCAGAGAAATGGTCCTGAAATACGGACACACTGTGATTGCAAAACGCCACCCCCCCCCCCCCAGAAAGCATAGTTCCTGCTTAGAACGTTGGTGATGATCGACAATTGAGATAGATCAACAATTCCTCAGTGCTTCCACAGTGCCCTCTTCCTCCCCAGAAGGTTATTCCAGAGCCGGTTCCAGCCTAGCGATCTGTGCAGGGGCCAGGGGCAGTTTAAAGAATTCATGAAGGAGGTTAGACAGAGGTCTACCCATCCGGAGGCCTCATGCTTCCCAGCAGGTGATTCTTTACCCTGGTTTATCTCACTGAGAGCTCTACACATTCAGGGCTTGCAGTTTCAAACCCGGGGACCTCCCAGAGAAGCATGACCAAGCCAGTGATTCTGCCTACCAATTTGTTCCACAACTCTGCAATGGTATATATCAAGATTTTTATAATTGTGTTTTATGGATTTTTTTATTAGTTTTACCCAGAACTGTAGGTTAGATGAATCTTATGCTAGTAGAAGATACAAGAGAAGCTTCCATGCAGGCTCCCAGATACAGCATGGAACAGTCAGCATTTTCCCAAGATGCAGTAGGGACAGTGGGGACATTATAGCTGGTCTGGTGTGCTGGTTCCCTATTTGTATGTTTGCCCAAACCTGTCTTTGTTTCTGCCTCTTTCCCTCTCTTTGGGGTCCCACCCACTCCAACTGTTAGATCCCCTCCACATGGAGGGGATGTATCGGTCTATGCTTATCTCCCTTAGAGAAAGAGGAGGTTCAGATACTTATTGAGTCCCCAGAAGAGTGTTGAGATTGGCCTAAGTGCAGTCTCATGGCCTAAGTGTGTCCCATCAGCGTGACTGCAGATCTGAGGGCCTGACAACCCACATGCTGTCCTTGAGTTGTTTATTTGTCTAAGAGGGGACAGGGTGTCCTGATTGCCTGCTAGTCTAACTGTAAAATCAAGTCTCAGAAAGAAAAAGACAGGGGAGAGGCGGGAAGGAAGGAGGGATGGCAGGAGGGAGGGAAAGAGAGAGAGGAGAGGGCGGGAGTGAGGGAGGGAGGGAAGGAGGGAAGGAGGGAAGGAAGGAAGGAAGGAAGGAAGGAAGGAAGGAAGGAAGGAAGGAAGGAAGAAAGGAAAGAAGGAAGGCAGGCAGGCAGGCAGGCAAGTAAATGAACAACACAACATTCCCCCAAAGAAGCAAGGAGCAGGGAGGGACTGACCCTTGAGGTCTGGAGCTGTGGGGGATGCTGGGAGTCCTTGGGCAGGAGACCTGTGAGTGGTTTGCAGAGCCCAGGAATGACTGGTCCTCACACTCTCTGGACAATCTTCAGAACAAAGTTACCCCTTGGACGAAGCTGACAAAAAGAGAAAGTAAAGCAGATTCTATCACAGAAGCCCCATTTTACTGCAAATTACCCTTGATCGTGAGGGTCACATCTCTCATGCTACAAAGCGTAGCGTGATGGCGGGATTTTGAGAAAATTTCTGTGATCTTACTGGAAATTCAACGTAGGCAGTTTCATTAATCATCTCTGTCAAGTGAGCGTTAGGATACTGTGGGAAGTATTTAATTTACTTCCTTCAGTTTATTCCACAAATTAATGCTTGGTAATTAAATGAACACCAGAATGTTTATATGTTTTTGAGAAACAGTGCATTCTCAAGGGAGCACCGATGTCAGTCCTCCCCCACCACCTGGATTTCTATTTTTACTTCGAACTGCAAAATAAAAACTTTTTTTTTCAGAAGAGAAGAAGGGGGAGCTGCTGAGAAAGGGTCTCCTCCCTCAAAATTTCTAAAATCATTATTTTATGGAGTATGCTTTCCCTGCAAGAGCACACATGAAGAGCAAATATCACTGTGCTGAGCACATGCTTTAGGGTGATGAAATGATTGTCTAGTAATAACCGGAAAATGAAAAAGAAGGGGAGGAAAGGGAGAGAAAGAAGGAGAAAGCCTGGGAGGTTACAGGGTTTCCTGAGCTCTGTTCCCCTCAAAGCTGTTCTTTGGCATTCCGTAGACACCATACTTTCAAGGATCCCCAATTCTTAAGCTGCAGAGCTGGGCAGTGTCCACTCTGATAAATACTGCATTTCCCATGAGAATTCTGTGGTGAGCAGGCGTCTGTAGGACATAGGCCCCGTCCTCTTCCTCCATTCAGCTCCATCACCCCGGGTGCGCACTCTTTCCTATTGGCTTATGCTCACTTGAGGTACAAACCGAGGGTGATGGTTCTCAGTGCTCTGATGGCTAGTGACTCTCCAGCCCTGGCATCCCTAAAGGGCACATTTGATGGGCATCACCATGTGACCACCCACAGCGCCTATCCATTCACAGAGGCTCCACCTCCTCCACCTGCCTCAGGACACCGCCCTTCCCATGATTGGCTGTCACCATCTCAATGAGACACGGAGGAATAAGTGGAGTGGAGCAGACACAAACTCCACCACCCTCTGACTGCTATTGTGGGAAGAACTCACTTCAGGTCTTCATCAGGCAGGGACCACAGGTCTACTTCCTTACAATCACCATGGCTACACAGATGAAGTAGGCTGATGAAACAAGTCTGGCATCATTTGACATGCAGCATCCCCTAAGTCACAACAACTTGGGTTTTTGAATTATGTTAAGTATACCATGCATAAACATTTTTCGTTAAGAAAATTACAATAGCATACACATTTGAACATAGTTCACCCACTACATATCCATATGTATATCTTGTAGCCTGTTACATGTAATAATTTCAAAGTAGTTTTATATTAATCTTATATTTAGTGCTACATAAAATGTTCTATGGTTTCCATCATGACACATATCTTTATCAGTCTATCTAGATAGCCTTATAGAAAATATCTATCTATCTATCTATCTATCTATCTATCTATCTATCTATCATACATATATACATACATACATACATACATACTTGAGTTTTGAGCCCTCACTTGGATTGCTTCATAATCAATTCATTTCAAAACTTTTACCAGAGGTTAGCTAGGGCCTCCATGGAGACTCCCTACAACTAAAACACTGGAAGACATAGGCAGAAGGATAGAGGGATAGAAGGACAACAGTACACCAGAACTCCATCATCTAATGCTGTGATTCCAGGCCCAAAGGCAGGAATAGGAAGGCACAGAGCAAAGGGCGGACCAGAGCTGAGTGGACCGAGTCTGCCTGTTTCCAGCTTTGCATCACTGGTATACGCAGCTGCTCAGAGAGTAGGAGGAGTGGAAGTATGAAGTCCATAGCTGGCGTGGTGGACGTGTAGATGAAAAGAAACAAAGAAAACCTTCTTAACCTGTCTCCAGGCGTCCTACCATTCCACCTCCATGCATTACTGAAGACCCAAGGACTCCAGAGTGTCTGTCTAGGGAGGCTCCTTGAGAGCTGGACGGGAAGGAGGCATCCATGCAAGATGTATTTTCAAGATACTGTAGGATAGTCATTCACAGAGTGGACAATGAGATTTGGGAAAGGTTGGGTGGCTGAGTCAAGAAAAGGAGAAGCCAGTGACCAACTAACAAGAGCATTTCTCCACATTGGGAAACCAGGGTGAGGAATGGCTTCCAATTTGTCCTCACCTCTTTTCATATTGATCATGTTGCTGTGGGCTGCAACCACACTGAACACTGCATCTGTGCTGTAATCTAAAGAGCTGGATATCCGTGCAAAAGCGGAAAGACTTCCACGAACCGTTCAGAAGGCGGACTGGGGCTGGTCTTAAGAGACTCTAAAGAAAGAACAGACAGGTCTGAAGTGCAGAGATTCTTGGAGCAGAAGGCCAAGAGTCAGACAGAAGCTTTGTTTTTGAATGATGTAGATCCCTGGTGTAGAGTCAAGACAGTTCAAGGTCTGTAAATGTCACTGGCCATACTAATGCCATCATGACATGCTCCTGCCATGATCCCCTCATCTAGCACGTCCAAAACCTGTGATCCACAGATTAGAACTTTAGAAAAGTCTAGTGGATATCACATACGTCCACAGGTTATGAACACCCTCACTCACTAGGAGACAGTCTTGCTCATTGAAATGCCACAAACAAATGGCATTTTGCTATCCAAATCACTCTTGGGGAGAACTCTGCAGGTATTTTGCAGGGTCTTAAGGGTGACTAGATCTTAGCGGAAGGCCAAGCCAAGAAAAGCTCTCTGGAAACTCCGATGGGGAGGCATGGAGCTTCAGGAGGGCTGTTTCCAATCTGCCATCATCGGAAAGATACATCTCTGAGTCTAAGCTGCTTCGGATTTTCCAGCTGCAGCGGGCCTACCTCAGAGGTTGCTGTATAAACGGGTCAGGAGAGTGCCCGATAATCAGTCGCTCACTGGTAGAGGATCTGTTTCTAATGAGTTCAAAGGCTTTGGTTCCTGTGGGCAGCTAGAACATGACCACCTTGCCCCGCAGCTGGGCCAGATTGTTGCAGCCACATAGCTGTGGTGTGTGGTGGAGCAGGAACTCATTTCCCGCTTACTACTTGACATACATATGTCTCTAGCCGACACCACCATGGCAGTCAAGCAGCCCAAGCGATGGAGATGAGAGAAGCATTGTGTTTGTGTTCGTGTCTAAATGTTTAAACATTTATTAGTGCTTACACTGTTTTCTAATTTCTTGGATTTAGCACTTGTGCTGCAAAATCAAGTAAAAGATACAGACAAAAGCACAGAAAACAAGAGGCTGGGATTTAAAAAAAAAACAATAAAGACGGGTTTTAAATGAAGGACCTCCCTCTTAATGGCAAACAGTTGAGGTGGGGAGGTTGTTTATTTACACAACAAAGACGGATGCTTGCCAGTGGCCTCAGCATCCACATTCATCTCCCACTTTCATCACTGAGTTCTTCCTCATCTGGGGAATGCCTTGGGATCAGGAACTAACCTCTTCCAGGGAAGACACACAGAACAAAGGGTGCTGCTTCCCTTACCGGACAGCAGAAGCCTTCCCTTGGAAGCCTGGATAAATCAGTGTCCTAATGCATTTCTCATGAAATTAGTTACTCCTGAGAAATCACACACACACACACACACACACACACACACACACACATGCACACACACGAGAGAGAAAGAGAATATTTGGTTTTAAATGATAAGATCTATAGCTACAAATGGTGAAAACTTAAAACTTAGAAGTCAGGATTTTAGGGCAACCACTCTGACCTATTTGTATTTGTAAGCCTTGGGAGCCTGAGATACACACTTCTTTACTGACTAGTGCCCATGAAAGAACTCTGTAAGGAATGCATGTGCGAAGTTCATTGGTCATCCTTGTGACTCTTCTAGGTCCTAAAACATTAAATAAAAACAAAGCAGCATAATAAAAACCTGGTCTTAGCTGCATTACCCCCTCTTTATCTATATTGCAGTTTACTGACCAGATATGAGAACCCCAATGAGATATCTAGAGTTTATCATGACTCAAACAGCAGGTGGTTCAACCACATCCTGTTGAATACCAACAGCTGCAAGTTCTCCTTTGGGTGAAGGGCTCTGGGAAAGGGAATGGGAGAGCAGGTGAAGCTCAGTAGGGAGGAAGCTGGGGTCTGCATATAAGACCCAGAATGAGTGTGTGACCATACAGACAGACTACATCAGTGGTCATGTGCTGGAATACATAGAAAGCAAGAAGTATGCATGTGTTCACAAGATCCTGCGTAACTGCCACTGTCCTGGAGCTCATGTCATCTCTTGGGTCTAGAGTTGTAATATTATTGTTTAAATTCTGTAGAGGCAGAAGTTGATAGACACGCAAATGTCAGTAGTCAGGACTCTTGGGCCTTGTGCTGCTGGCCCATGCACTCGGTGAAATTGGAGACTGGTGTTTCACGTGACTCGCGGGGAGGTGACATTTCTATGACATAACTGAATGCCCGAGACACATCTGTCTATCACAACGGAGTTTTGGAACACTTGGTGTTTGCTTACCAGCCTTGTAATTGTCTCTTTGAGTAAAGTCCTAGCTCAGAATTGTGAAGAACTGGCATGCCACTTGGGTCTCCATCCTGTTTGAAAGGTCCCAGCCAAGCCAGTCAACTCTGCCATTCTAACTCAAGGCTTCTCAGAAATGCATCCCCCTCCCCTCCATGTTTTCATCAGTTTTCAACATTGTGATTGAAGTTTCCTGAAGTCCCTACCCCTTCTGTGTCTGTGTGTGTGTGTGTGTGTGTGTGTGTGTGTGTGTGTGTGTGCGCGCGCGCGCTCGCAGTACACACATTTGAGCACATGTGAGAGCCCATGTGCATGTGGGTGCACACATGCGTGCACATGGAAGTCAGAGGACAAATTTAGGTGTCAGCCTCATTAATGTAGCCTACTTCCCTTGAGACAATCTCACCAAACTGTCAGTTAGTACCAGACGTCTGCCCACTACTGCCTCCCCAGTGCAGAAGTATGAGCCACTATGCTTGTTTTTTCTCCTTCCTTCCTTCCTTCCTTCCTTCCTTCCTTCCTTCCTTCCTTCCTTCCTTCCTTCCCTTGGGTTCTGGGAAACAAACTCAGGTTCTTGCGCTCATAACGTAAGCACTTTATGGACTGAACCATCTCCCCAGCCCAAACTCTCCACTCATTCTCTCCTTTAGGTTCTGGCAACCAGTTTAATTACTGCCTGTGATCCCCACCCCTCTAGCACTCCATAGAGCACTTCATCTGCTAGTGGCTGGTTTGTCACACTGAGTATGCTGTCCTCCTGTCCAGCCTCTCTTACAGTCTGTGTCAGAATCCCGTCCTTTTTTAGGATGAATAAATGATGGTGGTTTTAAAGACAATTAACACAGTAAACGGGACCTTCCAATTCCTTTTGTGGGCTTCAACTTTTGTCTGCCTTGGTAATTTTGGACTAGAGATGGAGAGAAGGGTAGAAAGGAGAACAATCTCTACTTTCTGACGTGACAAATGGATGAGAATGAAGACATCAGACACAGTCCCTGAGATGGCTTTCCAGAGAGAAGTGAAAAAGAAACATCTTCGCCTCTCTCATTACAGGCACTGAGTCCTGTGGGCCAGATGCCTTCGACTCACAGGTGGCAAAGCCAGTGCATGGGTGGTCCTAGAAGTCAGAGCACATTGACAAAAACGCAGGAAGATGTCTTCAGAGGTAAGGTGCGGTCTTGAGTCCCTGGAACTTGTCACTTTTCTGTAAACTGACACAAAATGTCTAGGGAAGTGGGGGTTCCACAGACCTAAAACTTTTCCCTCCAGAGTCTCAGTGCACAGAGTGTCTTTGGTGGTTCAAGATGGTGGGTTTGGAAGAGGATGACAGGAATAGCTGTTTCCATGGAAACTAACAGGGCAGGCCTATGCACAGATGACATGCATAAGGCCTAAAATGTATACACATAAAGTTCCTATGTTTTAAAAAATGAGAATATAGCATTAGAGCTTACATGGTTTTCTATTCCAAGCATACCCACTGTGGTTGATTTGGGGCTCTTGCTTTTGGAGAATCTTACTGGATCTGTTCTGGGAAGCCTCTGATCATCTTGGGTCACACAAAAAATCCCTGGAAGGCAATAGTGGACTCTAGACCATGTAGGTAATGTGGTCATTCTTCTGACTCAAGGTAATATAAAAAGTCTGACCTCAGAGGCTTTTGTCATCCACCTGATTTTCTGGGCACCAACGGGGGAAGGGTGGGGCACTTGCAGGGTGATTGCACATTTGGCTAGGTCAGGAGACACACACTTATTTCCCTGCAGTAGGAAGTCAAGGCTTAGCATCTGACTGATGGCTGTAGGGCCATGCAAAGCTGCTTCCTGGGAAATGCCGTGTAGGGCACGCAGCTGGCATGGACAGGTCTGCAGTCGGTGGGTGAGTCTCCCGGAGCCTGCAGAAAGGATGCTCGCGCCTGGTAAGCAGGGAAGCGGAGAGTGGGGGGAGAGATGTGGTATCTGCTCTGAATCCGCTGTGTTATCGTTATGAATAGCTTGATGGTAGGAGGAGAAGGGAACCAGATGTAGTGTGCAGCCAAGGGGGAAGGGAGCAAAAAGAAAGGAGAACATGTTTATGAAACTCTTGTTTCAGTTACCAAGAAATTGGTCTATATTAATCATTTCCAAAGAATGAGATACTGATGTGGAACCAGATATACAAACCAAGGTATTAAAACGTTTTTAAAATGCATAAAGTCTACCAAGCCTGATATTTCTGAGAACAATCTCGATTCCTTCTTAGTATGTTTCATATTTATTGTAACATTTGACTCCTTTCCAAATTATCTTTCGGTCGAATTTCCGCTCATTGTTGTTTACACGGCTGTTCAAAACAACGATGACAGAAGAAAATTAATTAGCCAAGCCATTTTTTCCAGTTTTAAACTTTTCCTTTAAATGTAATTTATTTGCATGCCTGTGCGCACGCAGGCGCATGTGGTAGGTATGCCTTCTTGTGGGAATTTCACTTGTGTAGTCTCATCTGTGTGCAAGGGTGTGTATGGAAGCCCTGAATAACATCAGGAGCTGCTCACAGTCACTTTCCACCTCCTATTCATGGAAGCAAACCTTGTCAGAGAGCCTGCAGCTGCCCCCGCCCCTGGCTAGTGTAGTTGTTCAGCTTCTGGCCATTCCTCCTCCATCTTTTAAGAATGGGCATCACAGGAGGATTTCCGTGCCCACTTCGCATTTACATGAACGCTTGAGATTTCAACTCTGCTCCTCACACTGCAAGGCAAATATTTCATCCAGTGAATTCCAGAAACCTCTTTCAACCTCAACTCTAGCTTCCACATTACCTTTGTGCACACACTTTGGGAGGTTTATACACCAAGTTACACGTCCATAGTGAAATACCACATCCCTGTTCAAATATTCTCAGGATTTAATAGACGTACTGAATGCACCATAGGGAGGCTCCACCTCTCAAAACACACCAAAGGTCACGTGAGTGATTGGCAGACCCACTTACCTCTCCTGGGTGCCAACTGGTTTCTCTGGACCTCCTGAGGAATGGCATACCCTTGTCAGGGTCCATGTCTGCAAACAGGACATGTGTGTGCTAAGATCTTTCAAAAAAGAGTAATAAGCAGAACACAGGGACTCATGTCTGTAAACCGTCTCTCAAGAGGCTGAGGCAGAGGGATTGCCATGAATAATGCTCACTTTGGGCTATCCTGTATTTTCTACAGAGCAAGATTCTGTCTCAGAAAACTGAAGGGGAGTGGGGAGTGATAAGCCAGCATCTGTTTTCCAAACTCTGTGCAAGTGCACATGCATGTGCACACAAACACACACACATTACTCCCTCAGACCCCCCTCACATGTGCACACAAACACACACACATTACTCCCGCAGACCCCCCTCACATGTGCACACAAACACACACATACTACTCCCTCAGACCCCCTCATATACACACCACCACCCCCCCACACACACTGCTCCCTCAGTTCCCCCACACATATACACAATACACGCACACTCACATGCCCCAACATGCATAACTCTCATGTATGTTATGTTGTGTAGACCCATATGCTCTGACTCTTGGTTCTTGTGACACAGGAAATCCACACTAGTTGGGTGCGTCACTGTCAGGTTTAGGCTGTTTCTTCGAAGCTGACCCTGACATTCATCTAGGCGCCTCAAAAGTCTCTGCAGGCAAACATTCCTTCACCCTGGCTACCTTTTACAGACAATTTCCACCTATGGTATTAAGCATAATTCCTTCTTTTACAAATCAACATGCCTATCTCAACAATTGATTTGGGCAATATATTCACAAATCATCAACATCAAATGATCATAGCGTCATTATGAAGCGCACCTGCTTGAATATTTATAACCAATATGCAGGCATTCTCCATACGCTCTGGGCAAGGCAGACTTAGCAGTCGTTATGATCCCAGGTCCCCCATCAACTGCTGTCAGGATGTCCAAATGGCATTGCAAACACAGATGACCAAGGACTGCTGATAGATGTGCTTTAGCAAAACAGAGAAGCCTGGTCACACACTGGAGCGGTGTTTCATAGTACCTATTAGCATATTAAAGAGCCCGGAGAGCCCTTCAGAAGAAAATCAGCTTAAATCAAGAGATGTCACATTGCTTTAAGGGGTGTTAATCACAGGATCCTCAGCCATCACTTATGGGGAAGATTTGCAGGCCACACTGGATAGCAGTGAGGAGCACAGCATGCTGGACATGGCGGATGCATTCAGTCACACAAAGGCTGCATGCTCAAGCTTCCCACGGTTAGCTGTGGGAACAAGATGTTCCTATCATGCATGCATCCCAGCCTGGACTGTAAAGATGCTCACGGGCTAGACTTAGAGTAAGGTAAACATCCTGAAGGTTGGTGGGAGAAACGAAAATGTGTAAACTCCTTAAGGAGGGGAAGGAATGGGCTGAGGACCTGGAAAAACGTCAGTTGGACAGTGGCAGGGTAAATGAGGAGCATCTTGGAGCTCCAGTCGGCCCACCAGACTCTTACAGAGCCGTAAACATCGCAGGTGGATCTGCTCATGCACTCAGGGCTGATGGGCTGCCCCGAGAGTCGGTCTGATAACAAAGCTAACTTGGCTTCTTCTTCTGAGTGTGTCTTCTTGCCATGTGACACTCTGCTACCACATCCAGAGAGCCACAGTTGCAGTCCTTGATGTTGGACTTCCCAAAGCAGTTCACAGTTGATGGATCACGCACCAGTGGCATTCAGGTATGGCAGAAAGACGGGCCAGGCAGGTGGGTGCTACTATGCCTTGAAAACACACAAACAGAAGGGAGCTGGTTAGGCTTGTTGCAAACATGGGGAAGAGGAGGGGAATTCATCAGGATCTCCAGACCTGCACCCATCGTGTGCCAAGTGTGGGGATAAGCAGGGCCTGCATGGCTGAGATGCCATTTCCTCTGAGGTAAAACACTCCCTCCTGGCAGGTTTGAATAGATTGTGATATGTAACTTAGAAGACCCAGAGGCCCCTCTCCGAGGCTGGCACACAGCTGTTGGGAGCGGAGCCTCTTCAGTGAGTTAACTATCTGTAGGTTGGGCAATGCCAGTTTTGAGATTTCACCTGTGTTGGGGAGTGAAGCGTCTGTCAGAGTCACCCCTGCTGCTGAAGTAACCCCTGTAAAGACACAGTTTCACCAAGCTGGACTTCAGCGGACTCACTTCTTTGGTCTGCCACACAGTAACATGGGAGGTTGCAGTGGGCAGACAGTCATGATGTCTAAAACCAGGTCAAGGCCATGGTCTGCCTGGTATCAAGGAAAAGACTTAAACTTGGTGTGGCTAACAGTGTTGGAGCTTCTTGTAATCCAGTGGAGTGAGTAGGGATGTCTGGGAACCAAATGAACCATGAAGTGGAAGGATTAGGTGCTCACCCAGGGAAGTGTGGAGTATGAAACGATGCTGCAAAACTGTCATGTGATTTTTGTAGCAGCTCCGTGAGACAGCCTCTGCTAAACATTAAACTGTATGAAATTCTAAATACCTTACATGAAAAACAAATATATGCCCCGGACACACCATTCCTGATTTTGCTTTTGCATTACCACCCATGCCTTTGAGGCTATGTATGCACGTTGGATGGTGGGAAGGGTCTTGCTCCAACTTGTTCTGTGACTCACTCAGGTGTGACTGGAGTAGCTACTCCACAGAAAGTGGCCAGTGCCACCAGACCTCCTTCTTCACACAGAGGCTGACTCTGAACCATACCCTCAGGCTGCTGCTCAACACCAAGCAGGTAGACTGCATCACATGGAGCCCCCGGGCATCCAGAAAGATGACCCATGGGCACGCCACTCACCTGGAGAAGCCCTTCCCTAGCCCCCAGTCCTTCACACCATCTCTTCAGCCACTACCTGAAGGACAAGAAGCCAGGACTCACTCCATAGCCTCTGGGGACTGAAGCTCCCTTTATTTTGTCCATGGTGAAACTGAGATAAAGTAAAAACAAATAAACTCAGCACTGTGTTCATCTTGCTGATGATGCCCGCCGATGGAGAAAGAGTGCCGGAAAAGTGAGTGTTACTCAGGGGAGAGACAGCTCTCAATCTTACAGAAGTAAGGTCTTGCAGATGAGTCAACAGGCATTGGTAGTGCCAGGGAGGTCAGTGGTGGGTAATATCTGTTAAGAAGCAGAGTTGTATACCGGCTTCTTTCCAAAGGAAGTGAAGGAGTGCAGGTTGTCCTCTGACCTCCATGTATGCACTATAATGTACATTCACATGTACACACACACACACAAACACACACACACACACACACAGAGAGAGAGAGAGAGAGCTAAATAAATTCACAAAGGAGATGAAAAAGCAAGAACCGTAAGGAAATGTTTTTCTATATAATGTGACAAAGGTATAGAAGTCAGCTCTTAATAAACTTAGGAGCAAATATCTTCACAGTGTTGGAGTGGATTAACATGTATTTCTTCAGTTGTGCATCTGTCTTCTAATCCTCAGGATCTACGGATTTACCTTACTTGGAAAGAGGACTTGCTCATCTCTCAGAGATGAAGAAGAGGTCACCAGGCAGTGGTGGCGCATGCCTTTAATCCCAACGTTTGGGAGGCAGAGTCAGGTGGAACTCTGAGTTTGAGGCCAGCCTGGTCTACAAAGTGAGTTCTAGGACAGCTAGGGTTGCACAGAGAAACTTTGGTTTGAAAAACAAACAAAAACAAAAAAGGAGAAGAAAAAGGAGGAGAAAGAGGAGGAGGAGGAGGAGGAGGAAGAGGTGGAGGAGAAGGAGAAGAAGAAGAAGAAGGAAGAGGAGGAAGAGAAGGAGAAAGAGGAGGAGGAGGTCCTAATCACACCCTGCGTTTAAACTCTTGTCCTCTGGAACTGTGTCACAGAAAGCCTGTAGTGCAATCCTGTGTCACAGCAGCCACAGAAAATGATAATCACCAGGTTGAATCCAGGAGAAAACTTTATATGTGGGCCTAAGATGCTGAGAGATGCAGCCAAGAGTCTGGTCTCTTCTATCTTTCTACAGTCTTTTTCTTCCCTCACTCACATGCATGCTATATTGTAACACAAACCTTAGATCCTTTTTTTTTCTTCAAAATAAAATCAAAACATTGTACCAGAGTTTATAATATATGTGTGAAACAGTGTCTTAATTTAAATTGCTAGAGCCTAGTAAATCACTATGTACTTCTATATTCTTTCCTTCTTAATGGAGAACTTAGAGATGATTTATTTTCCCTCACTATTTAGACAAAAGATTTATGACATTTATTTAAAAAATACATTAGAGAAAACTCAGATCTAAAAACGTATTCAAACAGAACCTTAACAGCATGAGCATTTTAATTCTATTATTATTTTATCAGAAAGCGATTGTTTCTAGAGTTTGTACAGATCATCAATAATGGTGGCAAGAACAAAAGCACAGAGGTGGAAATGAGAAAATGAACTCAACATTCAACGCGACCTTAGCAACTTGAAGCTCTGAGGTCCAGTCCAGGCAGACTGTTTCCTTAAGGTCAGTAAATTTTTGATGAAGCCACCAGTGGAGCTTATTGTGCGAATATAACATGGGCTTTTGTTGCTTTTTGACATACAGTACATTCTTCACCTAACAGGATGGTCTCTTTGCTATTTGCATTTTAAAAAAGAACTAAGGCAATCAAAAGCTCACTAATGACAATCAAAAATTTGGTGAGAGATATACACCTAACTAGAAACACTGGTGGTTTTGAGATAATTCAATTTAATCATTGTACCACCCAGAACAAATTCAGAATAGTATCCCATTCATGGTCCACTAAAGTAAAACAAACACCCTGAAGTTAAACTTGAGAATATCTCAAAGTATTGGAGTAAAAGTCGGACTTACTCGAAGAGGTCCTCACTCTTTGCTCTCTAGGAGGAAAATCGCATATTTTGAATGAATTGGAAGAGGGTTTTTGTGGTTGTTGCGGTTCTATTTAACTTTTAGAAATACAAATAAAATGTTGGTGGGTGAGTGCTATCTATTGGAGATACTGAAATTGAGTCATTTTAATCATAGAGCGTCATGCTTGGCCAAGTTATCTGTAAACAAGAAGTGTGGTTATGTATTCTTCAACAGTAAACATTTTCGTTCCTTTTCCCATCTCCTTCACTCTCTGAAGTTCCAGGCTGAGAATTGCCCTTAGCAGCAGCTCAAAGCCCGAGGTCAAAGAAAAGACAAAACCTAACAAAGAAATTGATCCTGGGGCACCTATGGAATGCTATAATCAGACCCATATTCTAGACACCCGCGTCCTCAGCAAATCGTCTCTGAAATGTAAAAATTTAATTTGTCAACATGTTTACATCATATCTTCCATCACTGTCGAGGCAGTGGCACGGTGCGGGGACATGGGGCCGGAGACGCCAGGCACACTGAAATGAGCCGACGTAGAGTGATTAGAGTTCACGCTGGGCGGAATTGTCTGGGACAGCTCTGCACTCAGATTATTAACTCTGATACCAGACACTCTATCTCTTCACTGGGATTAGCATGAAAATTTTGATATGGATCGATAAGCAATCTCTCCTTTATAAAGAATCTCTGCAAGCTTCATTAATCTGTGTGTATGTTTATGTCAAGGAATTAAGACATCTTGATTACTGCTGCTTCTCCCCTTCTTAGTTCTTTGCGAGGAAAATCTCATATAAATTTATTAAATAAAAGGCTGGACTGCTTACCTCAAAGAAAATTGCCTCTTTTCTTCCCCTTCCAGCCCTTTGGACACAACCGTTTTTCTCCAGTGGGGAATGCGGGAGGGAAAGGGGCTACTTTTGCAAAACCACAGGAAAACAAGGGCAGTTAGAAACCTACATTAAAATACAATTTCAAAACTCTTTGGTCAGAGGTTGACTTCACCATAAATGTACCCCAGAGTGACAAGCATGACAGATTTTCACCATTTTGAATATGATGCTACCATGATGAACTCAGTCATTTTCACCGGGGTTCTGGTTTTGTTATGTAAATTCGCTTGCATACTTATGAGGTAGACACATGCATCCACACTGCCTTCAGACATTTAAAAGCGGACTGGGGGCAATGTCCATCTGGGGTGCTGTCACTGCCCATTGGAGGTTCAAGTAGGAAGGTGCTGTGGAGGATGAAACTCACTCCAGGGATGATTGGTCAGCTCCTGGGGGAGTTCTGGAGCTCGTGGAGCTCAATTCATCATCTGGAACACAGCGCTCCGCAGGACCACACACCTTGGTGATTGCTGAAGTGATTATCAAGGGTCTGCTCCTTCACGCCTTCGAGGAGGACTAGATAAAGAGTCAAAAGGAGCAGGTGAGCACACCTCAGGCTTCTGCACGTATTGGACATAGTTAGGGTTACTGTAGCACGGTTTCTGCACTCCAGTTCAAACACAGCTACTGCAGAAGGGAAGGTGCAGTTCGGAGATCTCAACAGATGAGCAGTGTTATTTGAATGATCATGGTGAAAAAGCATGCTGTATTTTAGTGTTGGGAAACGAACTGATACTTACCATTTTTTTGGTAATTATCTACTGAGAGGCTGTAACTGTGTCTCCTTTGATAAAAAAAAAGGGAGTCAGCTAAAACTAAGGGCATGTGAAAATGTCATAAGGAAACATGGTAATTAGTCAGATAGTTAAAAAAATAAAAGTCTAGGTCAGCAGGCAGAGCACCCGCTACTGTGCGTGATGTCCCAGGGTCCATCCTTGGCACCTCACACAGGCTGGGAGTGGAAGTGCCCATCCGGGAGCCCAGAAATTGGGGGTGGTGCCATGAGGATCCAAAGTTTAAAGTTGCCCTCGTCACACAGCGAGTTCAGTGCCAACCCCAGCTACCCTAGACCTTGTCTCAAAACCACAAAATAAACAAATAAGTAAATATTAAAATATTTATAAGTAAAGAGGAAAATATATCTCCCTCTGCCTTCTTGGTTACGGGCAGAAGAAGGCTAGAAGTGCTTTGGTTTAACAGGCCCGTGCTTCTTATCCTTCAGAACATCTGTCATCTTACCACAACGGAACTGCTTGCCGTGATGCTGACAATCAACTCCAGCCATCACGGTCATTTGAAACCAGCATAGAAGGCAGTATTGAAAGTGGAGAAACAGACTGTTTTAGAATTGCGCACTGTGGAAGCGATAGACATACAGCTGAGAATAAGAATCAAGCTGAAACTAGCAAAAACTCCCTCAGTCAGGTGCCAAGAAAACAAAGTAATGTTTTCTGTGGTGGCTGTGGGATCATGCTCTTGTACACTGTAAAGATTTGTCACTTGTATTGACTTAATACAGTGTTGATTGGCTAGTAACCAGGCAGGAAGTGTAAGTGGGGCGACCAGACTAGGAGAATTCTGGGACGAGGAAAGGCAGAGACACAGTTATCGTCCAGAAGAAGAGGAAGCAAGATGAGAATGTTTTACTGAGAAAAGGTACCAAGTCACATGGCTAAGCATAGATAAGAATTATGGGTGAATTTAAGTTGTAAGGGGTAGTAAGTAATAAGCCTAAACAGCAGGTTAAACAGTTTATAATTAATTTAAGTCTCTGTGTGTTTATTTGGGATTGAATGACCACGGGACTGGGTGGGAGAGAAACTTTCATCTACAAGTGCTGTTGAGACAGTCTAACTGTCTTCTCTCTGCACCTATTCAAGGTGCTCAGAGAGAAAAGCTGACAGGGTGACACAAACCTACATACACACACACTGTGTACCACTGAGGCCAGGACAAGTGTTTTTCGTAGTCTTCCACTGAGCATCCTGCTTGAGACCACAGTTGATCCTGACCTGATAAATACTACCTGCTTTTACACAGTGAAAATTTTGGCTTCTTCAAACAAGGTGACAGTGTGGGGAACAGCTCAGACTATGGCAGTCTGCATTAGAAGGCATTCCCCTAATCGCAGCAGGGAAATGTGTAACAGGTTTGCTATAACAGTTTTGGCTCTACTCTTGTATCCAATAGTGACCTGCTCTGGATTTGATGGTGGCTAGGACATAGAGAACAGCACAGAATAGCCACATCTCTAGGTAAAAAAAAAATTCTCTGACATCAAATGACAACATCTGGTTTTTGGCTTCTGAGCATTTTGAAGAAAAGGAATAGATCACTCCGGCTGTTGACACAGAGAGAATTGGTGGGTACTTTCGGGGAGGTGCTGATCTCTACAGGACAGACATCCAATGAGAATCACAGAACTCAGCACAGACCAGGCCTCCCATGGAAAACATCGGGCCTGGAGAGATGCTCCAGTGGTCCGGGAGCACTGGCTGCTCTTCCACCAGAAGGCTGGGGTTCAATTCCCAGCCCCCACATGGTAGTTCGTCTGTAACCGTCTGCAGTTCCAGTTCCAGAGGATCCAATACCATCGTCTATCTTCCTCAGGCATCAGGCATGTGCGTGGTGCATAAACATACATGCAGACCAAACACTTACATCCATAACATACATTTTTCTTTAAAAAATTCTTTTAAACTTATTTTTATATGATATATTTTGATGATAATCTTTCCCCTCCCAACCCCCTAAAACAGTGTGGCATCAACACAAGCACCCCCTCTTCTGGGGTTCATTTCCTTTGATGGGAAAGTAGGCATTTCATCTGGCTTCAGCAATGGAACCTCCTTTCTGCCTATTGTGGGCTTCCTTATCAGAAGGAGGTACAGAATTTACTTTTTATAATTTGCCCACACTGACCAGCAGGTCCCTAGGGCATCTGCCCACACTGACCAGCAGGTCCCTAGGGCATCTGCACACACTGACCAGCAGGTCCCTAGGGCATCTGCACACACTGACCAGCAGGTCCCTAGGGCATCTGCACACACTGACCAGCAGGTCCCTAGGGCATCTGCCCACACTGACAAGCAGGCTCCTTGGGCATCTGCCCACACTGACTAGCAGGTCCCTCAGCCATCTGCCCACACTGACAACCCTGGCTGTGGCTGTGAATTCCCAATAATCCAGAGCTGTTCAGCCTTATCACAATTCCTGCCTTCTAAAAGTCTTGTTCCTAAAAACCATGGTGGGGCCACCCCAGGTCTATGTGCCTTTCTTCCAGGCTTCCGCCTCACAGGAACATCTGGTTGTTCTGTAGGCTTCTAATGATAGATATTCTCAGGTTTGCTGCTCAGCTGAAGAGCTAGTCCTCATACTGCATCGTAAGCTGGATCTACAGAAGACTCTGGGGGAGAATGTCTCCTGAACTTAACAGGAGCAGGTGACTCTGATGTAATATCAAGATCAGTGTTGGGGCTGGAGAGATGGCTCAGAGGTTAAGGACACTGACTGTTCTTCCAGGGGTCCTGAGTTCAATTCCCAGCAACCACATGGTGGCTCACAACCGTCTACAATGAGATCTGGTGCCCTCTTCTGGAATGCAAGCATACATGGAGGCAGCACACTGTATTGTATACATAATTAATAAATTCAAAAACAAAAAAGATCAGTGTGGCTTACCAGGGCTCAGTACCACCACTGCGGAATGATGGCCCTGACACATGGTGGCCATCCCATCCATGCAATCCCAAATGTGAGCAGGGTCCGTTTGTCACAAGGTCACCGTGGTTCTCTTCAATTGTCAAGCTGTAGTTGTCACAGTCCCTCATGAGTTCATCCATGGTCCATGGTCCTTTGAGGCACAGAGTTCATCAGTGTGGCCTGGGGTGGGTCCAGCAGCTCCTGAGGGGCCAAGGCATCTCCCCGGCTTTGGATATGCAGGTTAGTCTAGGGCAGACTCCTAACATCAACTCTGGAGTTGTACATAGGAACTAGAAGATTTTTAGCTATAATGATATTTTATTTATGTTTTAATAAATACAACTTGCCTGAATATCAGAAAGGACAAAGTTAAGCCACTAGAGGTCAGGCATGGTGGCACACACTTTTAATCCCAGGATTTGGGAGACAGAGGCAGATGGATCTCTGTGAGTTCAAGGCCACCCTGGCTACACAAGATCAATGAAGAAACAAATCCTAGTGGTGGCTCACACCTTTAATCTCAGTACTAGGGAGTCATGCCTTTAATCCCAGCACTAGAGGGAATATAAAATGGGAGGAGAGAGGCTTAGTCTGCGATCACCCAGTCTTGGCAGAGGTAAGACTTCTCTAGTGGTTTGATTGCTTTGCTTTTCTGGTTTTAAGGTCGAACCCTAATCTCTGTCTCTGGGTTTTTATTAATTGTGCTATACTTAGCATTGTTTACAACATTCATTTACTGTGGGAAAGGAGTTTATTTACATAAAATTCTAATACTGAGTAAGTATACTGTTAAGTAAGGAAGGTTTGGACACATCCAAAAAGATGGTGTAAGGGAGAAGGCTGAAGAACATTCTGCCCTAAAAGATGAAGGATAGTGACCTTGTTTACAAGAGGGCTGGGCGGGGCTGGGGCAGGGGGTACCTTGAGGGGGCTGGCAGGCAGCATGCATGTTGAATGGGGAGGTTTGAGGGTAAGCAACAGGGAGGATGTCACGGAAGCCTCACAATGCCAGCATCTCTGTCTAGATGTAAGAGAAGACATACATGGTTTTAACTGTGATTGAAAAGGTTTGCATGTATTAGAGAAGAGGTTGATGGATACATGCAAAGTCATGGTTACATAGGAGTAAGAAGCAGTGTGGGTGACTTTAGGTGACACTATCTCCTCTACTTTTCACAAAGATAGAGAATATTTGGTTGTTTTGTGTTCTTTAATTTTTTTCTTATTCACTAAGAAATGAAATGAAGAGATAGACAAGACTTGATTTTAATATTATTGTATATCTATATGTATTTATAATACAGACGCATATATGTATTACCAAGCCATCACATGGTACCCCATTTGAAGAACTGTCCTGTTGTGTATCATTTAAAATGGAAATATGTAATCAAACAATATGAAATTTAATATAAAATGTGATACATGCTCCAGCCATTCTAACTAATATGTGAAAACAGAAAAGAGAAAGTAAAAGGTTGTTGTCTCTGCCCTCCAGACTTGTGTTTCAGAATTCTAAGACAGCTGACTCCCCAAGCCCACCCCCCCACACACACACAGAAGAGAGAAACAGAAATATTTTCATGTCAGGCAGGGAGCTTATAGAGCCAGTGAGGCAGAGGGAAGGATCTCGTTGGTATTCACAGCGTTTAAAAGCAAATGATAGGTCGCTAAGCAGAGCCTGCCAAGCCTCAGCTCACGTTTTGAGAGCTCTTGCTTTGTAATTTATCACAAGTGACTCATGAAAGTGCATTACCAAATCAGAAAGATGTGTACGTTTGATTTCGGCTTCTCCCAGCGAGGAGCAATTTGTAGCTGAGGATCACAAAAGGCGAGCCAACATCCTGCTAGCCCAACTTCCCTGGGAACGCATGCAGGAACCTGGTAATTTCGACAATAAACTTAACACCTGAAAAGCTTTCAAGTCACTCCTCTGTTTAAACCCAGCTTTCAAATTATGAAATTGGGATCATAATACTTTATTCCCTGGTGAATGATATTTTTTTTCAATTACAAACTGCCTTAATCTGGTCTGAAAAGAAAGAAACTGTTATTTTCATTGAAATATATAGCATTTTTTCCTTTTGCTTGGATTCTCAAATTAGTAGTCTAATTATTAGTCTAAATGTTGGTGTGATTCTAATTCCCCAAATCTCACTCTCACAGAGAAGGCAATCTGATTACCCACTTACCTACACACAAGCTCTACAAAGTCACCTGTTTTTCTGTGTAGTGTAAATGGAGGGCTGGAGGAATTGCATCTTGTTGGAAGGTAGGTGGGGTTGGAGCAATCAGCTTCTATGTACATTTTACATTTGCAGATATTTTGAGGTAGGAAAAATTCTAATTGATCTTAATAACAACAACTTGGAGGCAGCTATCGGGGATGGAAGCTGAAGGATCATGGGAGCAGAACAGTCAGCCACTAGAGCTCTTACTTCTACCAATGCTCAGACCAACAGGGCGATTCTGTTCTCAGACTGCATCCTCAGATGGCCTGCTCCGACTTCTCTGAGCTCCTGTCTCCTCCCACCTTATATTTATCTCTCTCTGCCCACCATCACTCCTGTCTCCACCTCCCTAGTCCTGGGATTAAAGATAAATGATCCCAAGTGTTGGAATCATCTTTGTGTAAGCTCTGTTTCTCTTTTAGACTGGATCAATTCCAGGTAGCCCAGGGTGGCCTTGAACTCACAGAGATCTGTCTGTCTCTGTCTCCCAAATCCTGGGATTAAAAGTGTGAGCCACCACAGCCTGGTTGCTAGAGGATTAGCTCTGCACTCTGATCTTCAGGCAAGCTTTATTTGTTAAAACACTAACAGAATATCACTACAGAGTTAAGGTATTTTATTTTAACTCAGAGCTCACCTATTCAGTACCTTTAGCTAGCTTGTTTGCCCTGGGGATGTCTTGTCTTTATCTGTTGTGTCCTGGGATTGCAGGTGTGTACAGCCACATGTCCCCAGCATTTCCATGAGTGTTGAAAGTCAAACTCAGCTTTCTTATGCTTGTGTAAAAAGTTCCTTGATCTACAGAGCCCGCCCTCTGCTCAGTCCCTGGTCCCCACCTCTAGTTTCCAAGGGGTAGCACTGGGAGTGGTGAAAGCATTCCCGTGGACACAACAAGGCTTGTGTTTGGAAAGGGGCAGCACAGAGCCTTTGTATATGACTAAGAGACAGTTGTGAGCACAAAGCAGGTTGCTGAAACCATGAGAAGTTTCATGGAAGGGCTTCAAGAGTTTAGAACAACATTTGGTGGCAGGAAGAGGAAACATTTGTGTCGTGCGCATCCTGTGCTGTACTGAACTTCTCAGAGCTGTGGAGATGAAAGACCTGGATAAATCCAGATCCCCATAGCAGGAAGATAGAGCCAAAAATCTAGCAGGAAGGGAAGAATCAGAAATCTCGGATTAGCCAGTTTCAGGGTTTCAGGAACTAGCTGAAGATAAAGGTAGATTGTAATCTTGAGAGTAATCTTGAGAAACAGGGAGATTCCCCCTAGTAATTATCATTGGTACTTTTAGACTAGGAACTAGCTGATTATGACCTTGAGAATGATCTTGAGAGGCAGGGAGTTGCCCCCTGTAATCATCACTGGAATTTTTGGAATTTTCTGTGACACCCTCCCTGCCCCCCTTTCGGATTACTGGGCTGTGTGGTTTCTTCCTATAAAAACTACTTCTCCCAGTCACTCGAGGTTGAACTCTTCCCCTGCGTGGGTTATGAGTCTTGGCCCCAGTGCACTGGTTCCCATCTTGTCGTCTTGTCATTAAAACTCGTGTGATTGCAGCAAGGACGATCTCTCATGGGTTACTGGGGCGGTCGCATTATCCCAAGACTTGAGTGAGAGTCTTCCAATATCGGGGGTCTTTCATTTGGGGGCTCGTCCGGGATTGGCAACCACCCTCGTCTCCGAAGACCCACTTAGAGGTGAGACATTGTGTGTCTATCTTTGTGTGCCGGTTCAATTCAGGTTCAGGTTCTGTACTTTTGGGTTTACAGTCATGTCTGTGTCTGTGTCCTTGTGTTTTTTGTCCGCTGAATTCAGGTTCAGTTTCTGTACATTTGGGTTTACAGTCATGCCTTTGTGTTTCTGTGCAGGTTGAATTCAGGTTCAGGTTCTGTATTTTCAGTTTTGTAGTCACCTGTGTCTCGGGAGGAGACGGAGGGAGTGATCAGCACACATGCTAGATCACCGACTGCTGCCCTGGGAGATGTCCTGGGAGGTGAGAAGGGACTCAGGGATGCCTGGGAGATTCCTGTCTGGGTGCTGGTGAGGATATGGAAGTTCTCCTGGATTGGAAGAACTATGTCCTCTCAGCCGTCTATATTTCTGGAATGATTTTGTCTGTCTCAGTGAAGAGGGACATCTGTTTGTGTGTCTTGTGTGCCTTTTGTTTTGTTTTACTTGTGACTTTGATGATTGGGACAGACTGTGACATTGACTCTTGAATCAGTGGTTTTGTCTTTCTAAATCTTTGTTAGCCTTTGTGTATCTTCGGTCTCTGTTTTGTTTTACATGCAGGTAGCGTGTTCAGTTCTCTGGTGAGATACGCGGGTGGCGTTTCTCAGTTCTGTGGTATGATACATGAATGGTATGGTCAGTTCTCTGTAGAGACTGCATGGATAGCGGTCTCATTTCAAAAGTGGGGATGGTCATACCCACGAAGCAGCTTGAAGTCTTTAGTTTGTTTGGCGCCTTTGTCCTGTATGTCTGTGTAATGTGCTTTTGTCCTGACTTAGACTGACACTGACTACTCAAATAATGACTTCTTTGGTTTTGATATTGTGACCACTTACAAGACTTTAGAGATATGGCCATAAGCATAGGGGTATATTTCATAAAAAAAAAAAAAAAGAGTCAGCCTCAGCCCCAAGCACGTGGCTGCGGGGCAGCATGTTTGTATGGATGGCTTTGTTGTTACAAGGTATTGAGGCTGCCAGACACAGTTGTAGAAGGTGGATGTACCCCAATAGGATTTCAAATACTAAACAAAAAATCTGAGGGTAATCGCTATGACCTAAAGAGGTTAACAATCTTTTTTTCCTCAGTGCTGTGTACCACCCTGCCCCCACCCCCACCCCCGTGCTGCTGAATGAGTTCCCTCTGTCCGCCCTGGGAGCTGTGTGCCTCAAACCTTTGGTCAAAGCTGACCAAGGCTTGGCTCCACCGGTGAAGAACTCTTTCAAGGTATCTGTCATCGTTTATAGAGGCTGGTTACAAATTATTGTTGGTTAATGTTTAAAAAGAAAAAAAATTGCTGGTCTCAAATGTTTCACACTGGTACAGGATTTTATGTGTTGTTCTTGTTTAAAAATTATCATTGGTTAATTTTTTTTTTAAAAAAAAGCCTATTGTTGGTCTCAAATGTTTCACACTGGTATAGGATTCTATATGCTATTCTTGTTTAAAATATAGCCATATATCCCCACTGAGAAAAACCACAAGAAAGACTTTTGTAAGAGTTTTTATGTTGTCTAAAAAGCAAGAGAAATTTTTGATATGTTGTCTAAAAAGCAAGAAAATTTTTGGTTAAAAATATGTAAACAGATATGGGCCTTATCTAGTTCCCAGTGTATGTTTTCAAGGTCAAACTTAAAGCAAGTAGGGAGCAGCTGACACTCTATCACCACAGGGCTCTGCCATCTGTGTTTCTTGAGCATTTAAAGGAGGCTTACAGGCAACCTTTGACCCAACCTCTGAGGGTCAGTGATAGCTATGGCCTTCATAGGACAGTCAGCATCAGATATTAAGAAAAGTTACAATAGATAGAAGGGTTGCAGAATTATATCTTGCAGGATTTGGTTAAGAAGGCAGAGATAATGTTTCATAAGTGAGAAACTGAGGAAGAGAAGATAAGAGAGAGAGAGAGAGAGAGAGAGAGAGAGAGGCAGGAGGCAAAAGAAAGAGAGGACTGGAGGGATCATGGACAAGAGAGAAATTTGATAGAATTTTGGCTGCAGTGGTAGGAGAGAAAGGGAAGATAGGACCTGGACAGATAGGGAACCTGGGCAACAGAAGACCAAAGATGAGTGAAGATGGACAGAGGCACCCCTTGGACAAAGAATGATGTGCTTATTGGAAAGAAAAAGGACACTGGGCAAGAGAATGCCCAAAGAAGAAAGGAAGGGCCTCTAAGGTACTAGCCCTAAAAGAAGATGATTAGAGGGGACGGGGCTCGGACCCCTTCCCCCGTGCCTAGGGTAACCCTGACTGTGGAGGGGACCCCTATGGATTTTCTAATGGACATAGGGGCTGAGCACTCTGTGCTGTAACAACCATTGGGGAAGCTAAAGAATAAAAAGACTATAGTAATTGGAACAACTGGACAGAAACAGTATCCGTAGACCACCTTACAAACTGTAGATTTGGGGAGAGGACAAGTGACTCATTCCTTCCTGGTTATCCCCAAGTGACCTATGTTTTTATTAAAAAGAAACTTGTTAACAAAGTTGAAGGCCCAGATCAGGTTTACTTGAACCAGGCCGGAGGTGATTAAAACCTTTCATTGACTGAACCAGTGACCTTCATTCCCTCTGCTGTCCTCAATCCTGCTACCCTACTACCTGAGACTGATGACATCTCATCTACTCATCACTGCGCTGACATTTTGGCAGAAGAAGCTGGTACCTGAAATGATCTGAAGGATCAGCCTTGGTCTGGGAGTCCGAGCTGGTATACGGACGACAGCTGTTTCGTGGTTGAAGGTAAGCAGAAGGCGGGAACAGCAGTGGTGGATGGGAAGCAAGTAGTCTGGGAATAGCCTCCCTGAAGGACGTTGGCGCAGAAAGCCGAACTTGTGGCTTTGATACCAGCTCTACGAATGGCAGAAGGAAAAGTCTCAGCATCTACACTGACAGCAGGTATGCTTTTGCCACTGCCCATATTCACGGAGCAATATACAGACAGAGAGGACTGTTAACATCTGCAGGAAAAGACATAGACTTGTCCAAGACACCAAAAAGCTTGAGATGCTGTGGCTGAAGGAAATCAGATGGCAAACCTAACTGCTAAACAGGCGGCCCAGGGAGCAATGATCCTGGCAGCCAAAGAGCCTAAAGATTATCATGATGACAGTGAAACCAACTTTAGATACACCCCCGAGGACTATCAAGTTATGGGCGAATGAGGACTGGTAAAGAACCCCATACGGGGCAGTAGAGACAGAAGGGGGAAAACTAGTCCTCCCACAAAAAGAAGGCACAAGTGTGTTACCAACTTATATGGCCTGACCCACTTGGGGGCCAAGAAACTAAAAGATGTGGCTAGGTCCTCTGGCTATTATGTTATAGGACTCTCTGACTTGGCAGAAGAAGTAGTCAAAAGTTGCAAGGCCTGTGCTATAACTAATGCAGGACACTCCATATATGCTCCTGGTAAGAGGCTCAGGGGCAGCCAGCCTGGGGCCTACTGGGAAATAGATTTTACAGGAAGCTATAATTTCTAGACCTTTATTTTCCCGCCTAAAGGCCCTTGAAGTGGTGAGACACCAGATCTGGGAATAACTGAAAGAAGTGTGCATCTCTGCCTGGATCCACGCCTCCCACATGAAGCAAGCTCCTGAACTACCCGAATTGCAGTATCTGGGGCTTTTAACAACACTACCAGTCAAGAGGCTTGTATTTGGAGGACTAATCATAGACAGACTCTTACTGAGGTTATATAATGAGACTCTTAAGAGCCCTAAGACTCCTGACACCAGGTACTTGGTTCCTGGTTTAGGTAGATGATGGGCTTGTAGTACAGACTTGATGCCTTGCTTGTCAACATTAGTTTTTGATGATACCAAAGATTACTGTGTGCTTGTACAACTGGTATGAGTTTGACAGGCACCCAACTCGCTTTTGACGAGAACCTATTTCTCTGACACTAGCAGTAATCCTGGGCCTTGGAGTAGCTGCAGGTGTTGGGACAGATACTGCTGTCCTAATACAGGCCCCTCAGTACTTCAATGAATTAAGAATAGCCATGGATGAAGATTTGAGGGCTCTGGAACAATCTGTTTCCAAACTCGAAGAGTCACTGACTTCCCTTTCAGAAGTGGTCTTACAGAATAAAAGGGGATTAGATTTGTTATTCTTAAAGGATGGAGGATTATGCGCTGCTCTCAAAGAGGAATGTTGCTTCTATGTGGACCATTCAGGAGTAATTAAAGATTCCATGAGTAAACTTAGAGAAAGATTAGACAAAAGACAGAAAGACAGAGAAGCACATCAGGGATGGTTTGAGAGCTGGTTTAATAAATCTCCCTGGATGACTACTTTGATATCCTCCCTTATGGGACCACTCCTAATTTTGCTTCTGCTACTGATTTTAGGTCCATGTATATTAAATAAAACTAATTACCTTCATTAGAGAAATAAATGCTGTTCAGATTTTGATTTTATACCACCAATATAAAGCTTTATAAGGTCAAAAAGATACTGAAATCTAGTTCTATGATTAGAACTAGGCACTAGAAGAAGTGGGGAGATGAAAGACCTGGATAAATCCAGATCCCCATAGCAGGAAAATAGAGCCAAAAATCTAGCAGGAAGAGAAGAATCAGAAATCTAGGATTAGCCAGTTTCAGGGTTTCAGGACTAGCTGAAGATAAAGGTAGATTGTAATCTTGAGAGTAATCTTGAGAAACAGGGAGATTCCCCCTAGTAATTATCACCCCCTAGTAATTATCATTGGTACTTTTAGACTAGGAACTAGCTGATTATGACCTTGAGAATGATCTTGAGAGGCAGGGAGTTGCCCCCTTGTAATCATCACTGGAATTTTTGGAATTTTCTGTGACACCCTCCCTGCTCCCCTTTCGGATTACTGGGCTGTGTGGTTTCTTCCTATAAAAACTACTTCTCCCAGTCACTCGAGGTCGAACTCTTCCCCTGTGTGGGTTATGAGTCTTGGCCCCAGTGCACTGGTTCCCATCTTGTCGTCTTGTCATTAAACCTCGTGTGATTGCAGCAAGGATGATCTCTCGTGAGTTACTGGGGCGGTCGCGTTATCCCAAGGCTTGAGTGAGTCTTCCAATATCGGGGGGTCTTTCAGTGTGAAGATATGGATTGACACATAATGTCACCACTGCAGAAGACAGACCTTACTCATCCAACCCTGAAGAACAGGTCTTCACAAACATGGACAATGAGCACTAAAACCACAACAGCCATTTGTCCTCTCTATTTGGATGGGCCTAAGGTATTGACCCAAAGTTTAATGGAAGCTACATGTAATTTTGAGGGAAAAAAATCCAAGGAGGGCGGAAGGGATCAGAATAAAATAACTTGATGTTCAAGCAAAACAAGCATGAGAGCAAATGACTACAGGCAGTAAAAACGAGTCTTTCCCACACACCCTGCACATCTCTTGGGAGTCCAGCAGGTTTTCTAAACCTGAGGATATGATGCTGAGAGGCAGAGACACACAGTTTGCATGACAGCAAATATTCTGTTTTTGACTATTCTACAGTTCAATCACACATTTCTAGGGATGAAGCCAAAAACAAGGTGCCTAAGAGAACTCCCTCACCACACAGGTCCCCAGGAACAGTGAGCTTTGTATACAGTGCTTTTTTATTGAATAGCCACATCACAGTGAAATACTTTTGAAGTCATTCTAAGCAACAATTATGGATTCAAGCCTGATTTATAATTCAATCCCATGGAGTGTTCTTGATGCAAATGACACAAATGGGTGTGAAGCTGATGCTCAGACAGCGTCCACCCCGGGCTAGACAGAGCAATGAAAACCATAAACCGCTCCACACTGGCTTATGTCTCTGCCTGCAAGCAGCCAAGTTTCTTCAGACATTGAGATCCCTCCTGTTTGCAGACTGCTCCAAATCTTCAATATGTGCACAGCAAAGTCAAGGAAACATTCCGAATGTCTCCACAGTTTCCTGAGCAGAAAGACTGTAACTCCCTTGTAAAGAGAAATGCAGGGCTCCCATTTGCCATGCATTGGAGTTTGTGGAGAAGTTCCAAGGTCATTTTCTGAAGAAATCTACAACCTCTGTAGTGATAGGAAGTTGAATACTTTTTATAAGTTTATAAATGTATATTCTTTTAAATATACATATATATTTCCTCAGAGCCACATACCTTGGCCACATTAATTTGTCAGTTTATAAAATACTCTGCATTATTAAACTCTACTTAATTTGCTGCAGTAGCAACACAGTTTTCTGTTTTAAATAATGTTTTGAAAAGTCATATTTGGACTTGAGAGATAGCCTATCAGGAAAAGGCTCTTTCTTTCTCAAGTCTGGCAACCTAAATTCAATCTCTGGAATCCACAAAAACGTGTAAGGAAATAATCAAGTCTACTAAGTGTCCTCTGAGCTGCACAAATCTTCCACAGAGAATACATGTACAGTCATGTGCACACACACATATTCTCCATAGAGCATACATGGGCAGTCATGTGCACACACACATATTCTCCATAGAGCATACATGTGCAGTCATGTGCACACTCACGTATGCTCCACAAAACGTACATATGCACCCTCACATATGCTCCACAAAATTTACATGTGCACACTTATGTATGCTCGACAGAACGTACATGTGCAATCATGTGTACACTAACATATGCTCCACAGAGTGTACATGTGCAATCATAAGCACACTCACAAATATGCCACAGAATGTATATGTATAATCACGCACACACTCATGTATGCTCCGCAGAATGTACATGTGCAATCATACACACACTCACAGTAATACTAAATACATTTAATAATAATGTACATTATAACATAAATAATACTAAATAAATTTAATAGTAAATATTAAAACAGATATTGAAGAGTCACTGTGCAGGTCACTGAAGAATATGGGCAATGCATCTTATGTCAGAGGGCCCTGCTTTGAATGGTTGAAAGCATCCTCCTTGCCTGGCATCGTGGTTACTTGCTTCTCCTTGTAGCAGCAACAGTGTCTCTGGATAGTGACAGTCTCCCTCCTCTGCCTTGTTGTTCTCCTTATATTGTGGGTACCACTTTCACCACTGTTCATATTTTGCTTCTCCTTCCTTATTTCTTCCTGCACCTTAAATTTCTACACTCTTCTATACTCATGCTTTTTCATATTTTTGTGTGTTACCAAAACCCTATGGTCAATGAGACACCAGATCAAAAAGAAAAGCAGACAGGTAGTCAATGCTGTTCTTTATAAATGGGTCTCCATGGGACGCTTGGAGGGAGATCCTTTTGCTTCCTTGGAAACTTTGTCTGGAATATGAAATTGGAAGGAATGGGAGATGAACTGAAAAGAAGCACCAGTGCTTCAATCCGGCAATGCAGAGGCAATCCAAAGATGGTGTCTTAGTTACTTCCCTGCTGCTGTGAAGAGATGCCATGACTAAGTCAATTTATGAAAGAGAACATTCAATTAAGAGAGAGAACACACACACACACACACACACAGAGAGAGAGAGAGAGAGAGAGACTGAGAGAGACTGAGAGAGACTGAGAGAGACTGAGAGAAAGTAAGCTACCTCAGAATGACCAGGAATTTTGAAACTTCAAAGCCCACCCCTAGTGACATACTTCTCCCAACAAAGTCACACTTTCTAATCTTTCCCAAACAGTCCTATCAATTTTGGACTAAGCATTCAAATACATTAGCCTATGGGGCCATTCTCATTCAAACCACCATAGGAGTGCCCTGAGCTAAACCACATCTAGATGGAGTCTGTTAAAATGATCCACTGAGTGCATTCTCTGGGTCAGCATCCATGTGATCCACTGCTCTGGGGGCTTTTTGGTGGAGTGGCAATGGCTTTCTACAGTTTCTCTGCCCCGAAGCTGTGATGGGTTTAATAGAATCTCCACTGCCCTTCAGAAACTCCACAAAGGTGTGAAAAAATCATGACAGAGGAGTGTGTCTACTTTACCAAAGATTTGGACCTAGTCATATAATCATCCAGAGGTGGTGACAACACGTGCAACGCTGATCACTGAGAGGTGACAGTGCAGGGAGGTAGGGGAACCAACTGCTCCACATTGAGGGGTTCCAAGGAGTGTGCATTGCTAGTCCAAGGCATTGGGAATTGAATGAGGCTTATTAAAGTGTAATTTTGGATTTTCTTTTCCTTTTCTTCCCCACCATCTTTCCTACTCATTTACAGAACTTCTTTCATAGCCCTATTGAGTGATTGAGTAGGTTTGTTTTTTAACTAAATTATTTAACATGGCTCAAATGAAATACCTATTCCTGTTGTAAGTCACATACATGGGATTTCATCGTACACATAATCCAGTCAATGTGACCGTGAATGAATTTATAAAGTTACCACCATGATAAGAGTGTGTCACACAATGATTCTAAGTCCTAAGAAAGAAGATGTTCATGTTCATGACTTGCCCTGTGATTGCGATGATGGCGCACCATTGTCCGGCTGACTTCAGTTGACTGGTTAAGTCTTGTGAGGATTTCGTCTCATGGAGAACCTGAGAGCTCTGGGGCTTTCGGCAGCAAGCAGCTGCTGTGTCTGGAGAAGGACCAGCCTAAAATGCAGCTTCACTGCAAAGAGAAAGCTGGCATTCCCGACGCCATTGCTTTGGAGCAAATCTTTCCCACAGCATGTTGAACAAGTGTGACAGAGCTTCTACACAATAATTAAAAAACAGTTTGCCAGGCTCCTCTGTTTCTGGGTTATGATCAAACTATTTAAATACTTACCAGTTGATCTTTCCTGAAATCAAACTGCATTGAGTTATGTCTTTAAATGTATCTCTGGGTCAGAATGTTGCCAGCATACAGAAAAATCTAGAAAGACTGGGTGTCCAAATACCCAGCACAATGCTTGTGTATTTTTAGCATCACACAGAACCAGTTCCCGGAACTAAGAACCCTGTGTCTCAAGCATCCATGGCCTATTCCTTCAGTCATGCCAACACTGTGGGATTTTCCATCTTGCCTGCTTGCTCCATGTTTACCTCTCCCTTATTCACGTCAGCATAGATCATGTTTGGTTCTATATTGTGATTGCCTCAATTTTGCCAAGTCTTATGGTAATTTATGTTTTCCTGTATGTCTTACTTCGTACTCTTACAGAAAACCTTCATTTTGAGCATCTACATTGCCACAAAGCATGCGTCTTTGATAATTACCTTCAGAGCCAGCCCACAAAGGTGTATAGTTCATCTAACATTTGCCCTCAGAGGTACGGCTACACAAAAGCCTGTGAGGGAGACACTGAGCATTTTTAGTAAAGTGTCGCCTTTGTCATGTGCAGAACATGTAAAATATGTCTTAGTATCTTTTCTTTCATGGAAAATAGATTTATATCTCACATTTTTTATCCTGGTTACCGTTTCCCTTCTTCCCTTTATCCCGCCCAGCTCCTCCCTACCTCCCCTTTCATCCAGATCCATTCCATTTCTGTCTCTCATTAGAAAACAAATAGGCATGATCAGGCACATACAAGGAGGTATTTTCTTGGTGTCCTCCATCCCCTCTGACTCTCACACTCTTTCTGCCTCCTCTTTTGCAGGGTTCCCTAAGGCCCAAAGGGAGGGAATAGATGGATGTATTCCATTTAGGGCTGAGAGTGATCAGTTGGAGATGGGGTCACAGAGGAAGAGGAGGCTGCAGGAGGTATTCTGACATAGAACTGGGGATGAGACTGGGGAATTGGACCTGAGGACCTGTGGTTTCCCAGGGAATGTCTGCTGAAGTTTGAGTCTTGGAAAGTGGATACAAACGGTGTATAAGAGACTGTGGCGAACTCACTAACACCTTGTTCCCCAGAGTGAAAGACTCATATCCATCCTTTGTTCAGTGTTAACATCCGTGTCTCTTGGATTGCACTGATAGGCAGGTCGATTGAATACTTCTGGGAGTTAGAAGCTGTGATCAGTTCAGCAAAGCCTACTGTGTCATTATCCCCTGTACTGAGCAAATTCTCACAGAGGTTGTCACGAGGCAGTTCTGTCTCAGGACACCGGAAGGAATGTATACTCTTGGGAAAGTATTGTGTTCCAAAGAATCCATTGGCCTTACTCAGAACCCACCTCCCATCCCTGTTCCCAAATCTCCAAGGCTGAGCATACTCCAGAACTAAGATACTACAGTTAGTCTGCCTGTCTTTGTCTGAGCTACCCATGAGCACTCAGATGGTCCTGAGTGGCACAGAGTCTTAAGTGGATCTCAATCAGACCTCGGCCTAGATAACTGCTGTAACTCTGTGACCCTTGCTATGAACCAGTAAACCTATGCTTTTGTGATGCTGGCGTGGTCTAGAAGCCAGTAAGGATTCTCCCAAAGAATTTCAGAGGACTGTAGCAATCAGCAAGTTTTGTGCCCTAGAAGCCTAGAAGACACAGCTTGTGCTTCCTACTGGCCAGACCATCACTGGGTACTTACTAGCCCTCTCACCCAGGTAACCTGTACCTCAGCACCTTCCTGAGATGTGCCTGGGGTGGCAAGGTCCCTCACCTGATGGTTGTTCTCACCAACAGAGGCGGAACTGGGGCCATAGCAGAATTCCAATTTTGTACCCCTACCTCCTGGGGTACAAATATGCCATGTAGGGCAAAGCCAGTCAGAGCATCTAAAATTAGAACTGAGGTACAGGTTTGTGAGACCCATAAGTGTAATTAAGGAAGTGGGTCACCATCCTGCCACTTCAGGGCTGACAGCAGGAGCCCAAAATGTGAGATTTTCAGACAAGAATTTAAAATAAACATGATGGAAAAACTAGGAAGAGTCTTCACTGATCACTCGAGAATTTGTTTTTTTGTTGTTGTTTATTGTGTTTTATTAATTTAACTGATTTATTTTGAGACAGGTCTCCTGCAGCATAGGCTGGCGTTGAGTTCACTATGTATCCAAGGATGATTTGAACTCTTGGTCCCTCAGGCTTCCACCTTTTGATCTAGGATTGCAGACATTCACCATCATACCTGGTTTTTCAAAGTTGAGGACTGAATTTGGCCTCACAGGACTAGACCAGAGTTCTAGTCCCAGTCCCATCTCTGTGATTCTTCTGTGAGGCAGGAACTGGTACTGAGCACGCTGTTCAAAGCCCTGGGCATCTCCATCAGTGTATGGACAACAAACTCAGGGGCTGTCCTTGCCACTGTCCACCCCAGTGGGTCTACCCTTGGCATCTCTGTCAGTGTATGAACGGCAAACTCAGGGCCTGTCCTTGCCGTCAACCCCAGGGATTCTGTCCTTGGCATCTCTGTCAGTTCATGGACAGACAGCAAACTCGTGGGCTGTCCTCCCCAATATCATGACTCCTCCTGACCCTGCTCTTGGTGACCCAGGCAAAGAAGGAGGAAGACTCTGCTCAGAGGATCTCTCAGGGAGAAGGAACCCTGGCTGAGGCCTGGAGAGAGGCCAGGGAGGCCCCGGATGCAGCTGATCGCCATCACCTCAGTACCACCTCCTTCTTCCCACAGAACCCGGCTTGTCAGGGTCTCCTCTCTCACCAGACTGGGAACAAATTTGCAGAAGTGCTGAAGACAGCCGCACAGCTTGGAACTGCTCCCTCTAGACTCTACTTCATGATCCCTACACAGTGCTTGCATGACCATTCCCTCTGTCTGTTCCCCAGCGAGGTCACTGCTCACTGCTGCATCCACAGGGGCAGTGGGGAAAGCTGAGGTGACAGGTGCTTGGTGATCTCAGGTGGCTCCTGGGGAAGGCAGGAACATCTTTCCCTCTCTCTCCGATCCCTAAATCTAGCTGCACACTCTTGGTGAGCAGGTTTTTTTTCCCATTCTCCAAGGTAAATATCCATGATTCTGGAGTGCTAGAGGCCCAGAACTGTTGAATGATAGAGTGTGAATGGGGGAGTCTCCTTCCAGTGTTCTGCACCCATGCGCAGGGAAAGTCTCTACGATTTGAGATCCAAAGCATCCCAATGAAGTGTTTTAGTCTCTTCTATTTTTTGCAGTCACAGTTTTAAAAAGTACTTTATGATAGAATTTTTAAAAACACCTCAATTATGTATCACCCAACAGTCCTTAATTATAGACTATCACATAATCATGTCATTATGAACTTTTAGAGATTCATATTATTTACTCCACGGTCCACAAAGAGCTGTTCTGGACTCTCTCGCAATTGCGTAATTAGGAATGTAGGAAGCACAGGCTGTTTCTGCAACGGTTTGTGCCAATGTAGCCTGTCAGGTCACAATGACTGGAGGAATGTTCTGGATCCTGAGTCGTCACCACACAGGGATGGAACACACAGACTCAGAACTGCCTATAAGATAGGAGCCCTTCCCTCCAACATCTCGGCCAGGGAGAGGGGTCACACGTCAACATAATGAACGTGCTGTAAATGAATCACATGTTATTGATAAGTTGATGTACTTGCAGGGAAACTTACTTTATTATTGTTTTTTAAAATGATGCTTTATTAGGTTGGAATATCATCAGAGCTTTCATGTATTGTGGTTAGATCAGAACTAAGCCAGACTAGTAGCATACTTTCTGTATTCCAAATGGTTCGTGCACATGGCCCACATATACAGTCTCTACTCACGACTTATGAACATCATATGGCTACATGGTACATGCTCGCAATCCATGCACATGATCTAGACCCACAGTCGAAGGCCCATGCACATGACCCATGTAAAAATTCATTCCTTTTTTCTTGGCATCTAGAGATTTTTGTTTTTGTTTTCTAACCCCATGATGGGGGGATGTGGGAAGAAAGAGTGGTATCATTTTCAGTTCTTCTGGATCAGCAGGCAGCGTGTTTCTTGAGGTTTCTGTGACTTACATTCACAAAATATATATATTCATTTTCCAGGAGGAAGTGTGTGGTAAGTCATGGTTGTCCTTCCTTGCTGCCAGGGCATATTTTTTTGTGGAAAAAAGAAATCCAAGCCTATCTGCCTGGGAAGAAGTGGATGGTAGCTGGTGCCAGCCTTTCCTTTGCACTTACTCACCCACAACCTGCTGTGTAAACGCCCGCCATGTGAATCTGACCTTGAGAGTCCATTCAGAGATTTATCCACTTATTAAAAAGGAACCAAAAAATGGGGGAAAGAAACACCCTGTGCTTTGCTTGCAGTGGTTCCTTTTGCAAGCACCATTTTCCCCTGACAGAGCTGAACATAAAAGCACAGCAGACTGCAGCTGGAGAGCTGACCCAGCGGTGGAGAGCATTGGCTGCTCTTCCAGGGGACCCAGTTCAATTCCCAGCACCCACAGGGCAGCTCATACCTGTGTGTGACTCCAGTTTTAGGGCTTCTGACACCTGCACACAGACAGACATACATGTAGGCAAACACCAGTGGACATAAAATAAAAGTAAATCTATAAAAGTACGCCAGGCACAAACCTCTTCTCAAGAGTCCTGCCTAAGTGAATATTGGAAAGCCATGTGATGTTGAGACATTATATTTGTCATGTGCAACAAGCCTAAATTCCATTCCTGCAAGCTACAAAGGCCTGCAAGGCAGGTCTGCAAGCCAGGGGTGATACCAAGCAGTGCAGTTGACACCCTAGGAAGTGGGGGAGGCACCCACAGGAAGCAGGATACTTCACTTATGAAACACACAGCAGCTTGCTACGTCATGAGTGTGATTAGTCCTTGAGACTAGAACTCTCAACACCCTAACTGATCAACAAGCATTGTGTGGGAGCGATAAAGGTGCGCAAACACAAGACCTCAATTTTTAAAAAGGAAAAAGAAGCACAAAGACTGGGAAGGAGGCAAAAATCAGTAACGATGGCATGAATATTCCAACGAATTGGGGGCGCGTGCCAAGACAGCCCTGAAGGCTCATGGGTAAAGTGATGGTGGGGTAGGTCAAGCAGTGGAGCCGCAATGGAACCCAGAGAGAAGGAGGCCTGTGGACTAAGTGGGGTGATGGCAGTTTGTTACTAGATCAGTGGTGAAATGAGGCTAACAATTCACATTAGTTATAGAGAAAATGTTTTAATATATATATTCATGAGTTTGGCCCTCAACACACACACAGACAGAAGCAAACCAAACCAAACCAAACAAAACCTAAAACATGTCTACCTTTAGGATTAAGATCCAAAAGCTTGCTTGGAATGATACTCAGTGGTAGGGTGTTTATCTAGTATATACGAGGTCCCACCATTTAACTCCCAGTTGTAGAAAATAAGATAAAATGAAATAAATAAAATAAGATCTAAAAGCACCCAAGCACCCAACGACAACTCTATGTAGTCAGGCAGAATATGGATTTACAGAACACCAGCGAACAGAGTCTAAAGCATTTGGGAGAATCAGACAATTCAGCAAGTTCATCCTTTGCCCGTTGTGGCCATTGACACACATTTACAGCATGGTTCTGGATCCTGTTAGGAGGTAAAAGTGCAAGTGACTGCCCAGATGTGACCACAGGTCAGACAGTAATTGCACAAAGGGATTGCAATTTAAACCCACCTAGACCCCAAATCAAAATACTTGTTCGCTGACTTGCAAACCAGATGCGAGCTTACATGGTCACTGGGACTAATATTCCTAATAAAGCATCCTTTTTAAACAAAACTGAAAATCGATGACAGGAGAAGTTTCAAAATTGACACCAGCCTTTTGAGAAACTGGAAATAGATCTTCCTGTCAAAGATGAGCACGCTCGGCGCTGTCTAGACGGCACCGGGAGCAAAATTATCCGATTTTCATTTCCTCAATTTCACTTCACAGCAGCGGGACGTGAGAGTATTGATTCATCCGCTGAGACAAAAAGCAGAAGGGCTCTCCACCACAGCAGGGTCAGGCGGGTTTGTGGGTGTCTAATTATATCTAGAGAGTGTGTATAAATCTTCCCTGGTCGTTACGGGAGCCACGAGTAGAGTCCGAAGGCATCATTAGAACCCATCAGCCTCCCGTTCATCCCCCTTTGTTTTATGGGAGGTCATAGATGCTAGAGTTAATATTATCATGCTTCACAGATTTTCAAATTTGTATTGGAAATAAGATTTGCTGCATGAGGAGACTGGTGTGCTTCTGTGTTTGCAACTCGGTAAATATGCATCCCAGCTGTTTCTGCACACGTGCACCGCTGACCAGAGGAACTTTTTGAAGATACCGAGCAAAACTGCACACACAAGTGTCGACTAGAGGAACTGCATTCATGCTGTAGATCTGAGGACCCTGATGCGCTGTAGAGACTCAAGAAAACATGTCATCAGTGTAGACCAGAGGAACCACCCACAGTGTAGATTAGAAAAACCCCGTTCCTGATGGAGACCAGAGGAGCCATAAGCATGGTATAGATCAGAGGAACCTCACACAGTGTAGACAGAACCATGTGCAGGCCTGTCACCTGCCTGGGACCCATAAAAAGTCTACTGCTTTTGTTAGCACTTTGGCCCACGAACTACATACATCGGCGATTGTACCCACTTTTCTGACTATATCATTTGGTCTAGTATTCCAGTAGAAAGAAAGGTATTCTGCAAAATAAGACCTTAGTAGTCATAAATATATAAACAGGGTAAGTAGCATTGCATTAAACATGTCAGCATAGTGCTTGCTTAATGTTGGAATCTATTTTTCAATTGCTGTTCTAACTTTTGATAATATACAGTATAATAATATTATATTGCATTTGTACTACAAAATAAGTGTATGTGTGTGTGTGTATGTTGCATTTGCTCCTGTGTGTGTGTGTGTGTGCATGTATACATGTGAACATGGAGGCCAAAGGCCAGGTGTTCTCCTCAGTCTCCACCTCATCTTTTGAAGACAGGGTCTCTCTTTGATAGTAGAACTCACCGATTCTGCCAGACTGGCTGGCTAATGAGCTCTGGGGATCCTCCCGCCTCTGCCTTTCCCTTCTAGCGCTGGGGCCACAGACACACTGATATGTCTTGTTTTTTATATGTGCACTAGAAATCTGAGCTCATATCCACAGGCTTTCCAGGCAAGCACTTTACCTACAAAGCCATCTCCATGGCCCCCACAAGATTGTCATTTCAAGAGATGAGACCAGACAAGAAGCACCGTCATAACGAAGAAATACAACGAACTTCTCACCTCTAAACTGTCTAAGTCTGAGCATTAATGTGTGGAATGTAAAAGAGCTGGTGACTGTCCCAGGAACCAATGGATAAACCTGGACTTTACATTTTTTTTTTATTGCTCAAAAATAGTATAGCACATCGGGTTTTGCTGCCTCTGTTTCCCCCCACCACGTGTGCAGACACAGGACTGTGCTCTACTGACCGCTTGCACTCAGCCTTATTCACTCCTGGACATTTTTCCAAGTCAGCAACTGCAGATTGACATCACTCTTTTTAATAGCTGAACGGTATGGATGCTTTCTAATTTATTTAACAGATTTCCTTTGATGAACATTCGGGTCGATTCCAATTTCCTCTAATATAAATAATGTTGTAATGAACATCATTGTGCTTCTATCTTTTTTGACTTATCTAATTCTTCCCATTAAATACGGCAGAGCCAAACTTGATGGCTAAATGCAAACTTGTTTACAGTTTTGATCATCTTGACGCTTGGGCAAATCCTCCAGAAGCCCTGGTATTTGCTTCCAACCTGACTGACAGGAAGGGCTTATTAGTTTCGTCTTTTCTTTCAGGTTAACAAGGGACAAACAATTTCCAAGTCAGTTTTATGTGTGGTTCGCTCATTGCTGGTGACGTTAAACACCTTTTCATATTGTCTTATTCATGGGTGAATGGCCTGCCACTTTGCTTTCTTTGTTCTTGGCAATGACAAAGTTAATTGGTGTTTCTTGTATTTTAATTATTGTTTTCTGATGCCAGATTTATGATGGAATGGGTCACTTGGAGGTGCTGTGGGAATCTTAGCCCTCCGCTTTCCTCTTCTTTGCTCTCTGGCTCCTGGAGTACATACTTTGAGCTGTTCTTTGTTTTATACATGACGGATGAGGAGCCTCACCACAAGACCGGGTCCTCGTATGTTCACCCTAAGGCCTCACTGCAGGTCCAAAGTCACACATTCCCACCATGTGCAGGTGCACCACGGGCCCAGAGTGGTGGGGCAATCAATCATGGACCGGGACTCTAAAACTGCCCATCTCTTGTTATCTACACCAACCATCTTGCCGTAGTTACAGAGAGCTGACTGGGCACTCTTGGCTGTTCGGGCTCAATGCTAGGAATAACGTCTGCTCATAGGGCAATCATGTACCAGCTATTCCTCTCTAGAAATAAATGCTTCTCAAGATGGGTTCATTCAATTGTTTAGAATGGGTCATTATTTTTAAACGTTGACATTTCAACTTTCTCTTTTCTTCATCTTGATCATTGTGGTATAGGAGTTTATGTAAATAGGCATTGCATATTTTTGACACTTAAAGCATATGCATTATGCTCTAAAATAAGGGGGGAATATAAAAGAAATTCAAAAAAGAGTCTTGCATTTCGCCAGAGTGTCACTGTGGCTGAAGACACCGACCCAGGTCACAGCTGGCACCTGCCCACACTCCCTGTCTGCCTGTCAGATGAAAGTTTTCATCGCACGGGCTCCACTTCCTGTTTTGATGGAGTCTTCGTTATGATAATTCCCCTGTAAGTCTGTAGTGGGGTTTTAAGAGATAATGTGTCTACAGTGTGTGGTTAGATCAGGGAAGGTAAACGGAGCTCCATCAACACAGTAAAAGGCTGTTATAAAATAAAGGGTTGGTAGGCTGCGCTCTGTTGTCTCATTCCTTACTGGAATTTGTGCTCATCAGCAAAGAGAAAAGTCGAGGTCCTTTTCTCAGGCCTCCGTCTGCCGCTATTAAAGGAGGAACCTTCTCTGTATAGACAAGGAGCTCAGCAAGGCTTCCCTCCTCCACATGATGGTACCCGTGTTGAGAAGGACCCTGCAGCAAGGCTGACCTTCTCCGTGGGATGGTCCCATTCTGAGGAGCCCTGCAGCGAGGCTGGTCATCTTCCTCTAAGATGCACTCTCAACTCCAGGTTCAGAATAAGCCCTGAAATTGTACTCTGAAAAACCCTCAGAGGAATCTTATAATAAACAAACACAACAGAAACATTAGTATTGGAAAAGAAAAACGTTCAAATATCTAAATGAAGGCAGAAGATGGACCAAACAAAGAAACAAACAAACAAAAGCGAGGACAAAGATTCTTCATAGAAAGTTAAGTCCAAACTTGTAAGTGATGAGACAAAGGACGAGGTCTCCTGCCGTCATTGTGGTTTGGGATCGTATCTGTTGGGGTGGCTGCTTTAGCTTTGTGCAGCTAAACCTACTTAAAAATAGTAACTACATTCAGTAATATAAGCACAAGAGTGGAAAAGATCCTATAAAGAAATAAAAAAGATCATAAAAGTCACAGACAAAGATAAACACTAAACGCTGATAATTTCACTAAGAAGATACATAGCCAGGTGCGGCGGCACACGTTTGATCCCAGACCCTGAGAGGCAGAAGCGGGTGAATCTCCCTAGCGTCAACCTGGTGTACTTAGCAAGTTCTAGGCCAGTCAGGGCAAAATCTAAAGATCCTATCTCAATAACTCCAAACCAAGCAAATGAGCAGAGGCAGGTGGGGGAGAGGGGAAAGGGAGGAGGCCGATAGAGCTTAACTTACTTCCAGCCTGTTTCCTCTTCCATGGAGATGTGAGAAAGAAGAGAGGCCCAGCTGTGTGCTCCTGCTGCTAAGTCTTCCCCACCCAGATGAGTTGTGTTTTCTCAAACCACATGGCAACTTAATTCCTTCTCCCATAGGTTAGTTTCTTCAGTTATTTGGTTACATTCAGTCACATTGGTTACAACAATGGGTAAAGTAACAAATATACTCTGTTACCCCAACTTCCCCATTTTACTTCCCTTGCATCTGAGTTAGAGGCACTGAGAGACCATCAGGAACAGTTCTTGCCTATGCCAAGTTGGAGACCAGCCCGTCTTTCTTGCCCCCAGCACTTACTGCGTTGTGAAGACCCTATCCCTTTTCCTAATCTTCAGCCCCTACCACTCCAGCAGGTCTATATCTAACCCCTTTCTTTATAAATCCCCTCGCAGAAGTAAATATTCACTTCAAATGTCATCGCCTCTCTTCACTGATATGTCTTTATGCACTTGAACCTGTTTTCTTTCTTCTACCTCTACTACATAGCACTTGGGCCTCCAGGGACAAAGATGCTGTACAACTGTATCCACTGCTGTCACTAACACTTCAGGGATATGCCTAGTGTCTGCTCTTATTTATTGGTGCCCGAGGACCGAGGACCTGAAGTAGGAGTGCATCCCCTGTGGTTTAACAGCCACATAGGTGGAGATGAGCTATTTGATACATGTAGAACCAGCAAAGCTAGGAACACAAGTGGCTGAGGCCTGTCATGCCCAGAAGATACTGCTCTACACATGATCTATGACTTTTACTTGTGAAGAAAGGGGGTATGGTGTAGATGTTCCATGTGTGACTGACTACTCCAAAGGGACTTATTCTCTGCACCTTGACCAGCTGTCAACTTCTGCATTAACTGATGACTACAACACAGGAGTTGCGCTAATTTATGGGTGTGGAAAGACGAATTTAGAAGTCAGTTTTGCTACTGTATCAATTTAACAAAATAATGGTAGTAGACTCATCCCTGGAGCGTATGAACCCCTCAACCATGGGTTCTTGGCCAGGCTTAGAATCAGGAATGTGTTTCTTCCTGTGTATTGGGCCTTAAATCCAATCAGAAAGTAGTTAGTTACCCCCATATCGTTTGTGCCATTATTGTACCGATGGACACATCTCACTTGCATGTGTCCATCTTGCTTGCATGTGTCCATCTCACTTGCATGTGTCCATCTCACTTGCATGTGTCAGTTAATGTTGCAGCTTACAGAACTAAAATCTAGATAAGACTGTTGATTCCCCTCACCAGCAGCCTGCATAGCATCCTCCAATACTGTGAAAGAGAGCCAGCATGGAGAAGCTTCCTGGTGAGTATCCTTGATTTCTCCACATCCTGTGACTAAAGTACATGATGTCTTCAGGTATAAGTTCTTATTATTATGTCCTGGGGGCAATAGCTTATATTATTATGTGGTTTCTAGGGTACCCCAGACCAACAACTTGAGGGTGGGGTATTTAATACACAATCCTAGAATTTTCATTAGGCTACCTATGGCTTCCAGGAAGATTTGATAACCATTACACACACACGCACACACACACGCACACACACACACACACACACACACACACACACACACACACGAGACAGACAAACAAACACACACACACACAGATAGCACACACTTTTTTTTTAAAGAAATGAATTTTAAAATGAAGAGAAGAGCAGAACCCTTTCACAGAATGAATGAAACCAGAGCTTCTGCAAGAAAGCACATTTGTGACATTTTATAAAAAGCCAAGTTTTGAGGACCAAGAATATATCCAACATGAGCAGAGGAATGGAGAGAAGGATTCCTCTGGGATGGTAGGGTATACTGCATCCTTGTTACCTTAATTTATATAGTAGTAAAACTCAAAACTATATGCCAAAGGAGCAAAGATTATATGAATGTTGACTTGAAGGAAACATAGATATCTTCCTGGTGTGCTCTTTTCTTTGTGTGTAAAAGATTTTTTGTAAAAATAGGAACTGTAATATTGCATGGCTCCAGGTTTTATCACAGAACTCACTGACATTACCTATGCCACAATAACCTATGTGAGTAATACATACCCTGGAAATGCAGTCATTTCAAACGCAACTACAGCTCTCCTTAGAGGAGGAGAAAGTGGGGCTCCTTTGTAGCTGGGAGATCTGAAGGAACAAAGGGTTGTGAGTGTGTTCTGTGAAGAGGGGAGGCTGGCAATGCCTAGACATGAGAGTCAGGGTGGACAGCTCCACAGTGCACACAGAGGCACAGGCACAGATAATAAAGTAACTGTGGCAAAGGCTGGGAGGATCACCCCTGTGGGGAGAAATCACAGTGGGAACAGGGTCAAGCTCTGTGGGTTTCTTAATAATCCTTGCAGAACTGTTTTCTAAATTTGTGCATCTTAATGAGTAAATAGAAAATCACTTCTAATAATTAAAAGAATAGCATGTGGCATAGGATACAAACACCAAATTTATTTAATAAACCAAATTAGAAACAGTAGTTAGGGGGAGTGAGGCCTGAAATACTGCTCATTTTATTTCCTTTGCTGTCTTATAACATTTTCTTTTTAAAACAGCTTGTATGGTACTCTTTAGCTATTATCGGTACACGTCTTTTCTCCTCATAACAAAAATTAGCATCTCTTGAAGCTTTATATAACAGGAGGGAGATGTCACACTTAGACCCAACCCATGCCATCCTCTTAAAGGTCAGAAATAGCAGTGGGAGAATCCCTCATACCTCTATTCCAAAGAGGCTTCCAGTAATTTGGAGGATCTTTCCAAATGGGGCAAAGTCCAGTGTTATTTGCATATAGATAAGCTGATTCTGGGCATAATCAGTGAGTCTATTTGTATTTTAGTTTATAATTAAAACGTCTTTTAAGTGATTTAGCCAGACCCATTTTAGTGGGTAAATGTAAATCATGGTACTGAATGATAAACTGACAAGCTAAAGAATCTATGGAGTGGGGTCCCTGTGTGTGGCTATGTGTGCCCAGGGATACATGGGGAGGCCAGAGTAAATTCTACATGCCCCTTCTCACTTACTGACTTTGCTTATTTATCTATTTATTTTGAGACAGTGACTCTCGCTGAATCTGGAATTCATCAATTCAGCTAGCACTTTGCAGCAAGCACCAGTGACCCTCCTGTCTTTGGCCCTGCCCCCCTGTGCAAGGATTGGGGGCAGATGGCACCATGGTTGGTTATTTATGTGGATGTTCCATATCCAAGCTCAGATGCTCAGGTTTGCGTTGCATACGCTTTACTCTCACCGAGTCAAATATACGGTCCCAGGATTAAGTCCTTGGTACAATTACACTTCTGTAAAGATTAATTCATCCAATTTAAAGAATGCATTTTTTCACAAGTATTTTATTTTTGATATCAAATTTTCACCATTGACTCTAGTGTTTGTAATTTCATACACTGGAGAATGATACTGTATAGCTTTAAAAAATACTTAATGGTTAGCCTTTTGTTTACATTATATAGATTGAGCATGTTTTCTTTAGGAATATATATGCATATACATATGCATGTAACGACAATTAGTAAAAGAAAAGGCCATGAATTTGAAAGAAAACAAGAAGGACTATTTGGGAGGGTTTTTTATAGACAAAGAGGAGGGAAAAGATATGATTATATTATAATCTAAAAATAAAAAATATTAACAAAAATACTTTGTCTCATATATTAAATGAGACTAAAATACTGAATGGGAGAGATGGTTCAGCAGTTAAGAGCATTCACTCCACTTCCAGAGGACCTGGGTTCAATTCTCAGCACCCACATAAGGGCTCAAAACTGTCTACAACTCTAGTTCCTAGGGCTGACTCCCTCTTCTTGCCTCCTCAAGCACCAGGCAGGCACCCGTACACATGAAATGAAAACACACATCCACATAAGATAGAAAACAAACAAACAAAAAATCCTCAAAGGCATAGACCGTAGACTAGGTAATTTCCACTTGGAAAATAGCTTGTTTGTCTCCAATCTGTTTTATTATACACTCTGGGGTGACTTTATGAGTAAGCAGGCTCCCATCACCTGTGTGGCCATGGTGAGACCACAGTCAGAACAACTGTCACCCGTATAGCTACTGCGTGACCACAATCAGAACGGAGAGCATGCATGCTGTGTCTCCAGCTCTGATGTTAAGTGTTTGGAGTTCCCTCATGTTTGTTTTAATTTCAAAGGTAGCTGGAAAACTCACAAAAGACGTGCCGACACAGACCTCTAATCTTGGCGTTAGGGAGGCTGAGGCAGAAGGTTTTTGAATACAATGAAACATTGAGCTACATATCAAGACTTTATCTCAAAACATATATGAAGAAAGAGGCTTGATCACAGGTTTAGAGGAAATACATTCCACAAGAAAAGGTATCAAAATCTCGGGGTGATTCCAGAACTTGGAACCACTACAGAGCCAACCATGGCTCATACAAAAACCAGGAGCATGAGCTGAGATAAAGCAGTTTCCCCAAAACTATGGTGACCTGGGCATCAGAAATGTGAGAAAGAGAAAACCATGAAGGAAGATGAAGAAGTATGTCCGATAACTTAGAATCCTGTTGAGTACTGAGAACAGAAATCCTGATCTGAACCCACGAGCCCTGCCTCAAACCCATGAGCCAAACACTGGGCAGGGTGAAGTTTTGGAAAATAAGTCTTTGCTTATTTTTATGAAATATCAAGGATTAAAACTAGAGCTTTGTGTATATCAGATAATCATTCTACTACTAAACTGTGCCCCCTTTCCTCTTCTTGTCCTTTTTCTTTTTGAAAGGATAGTTTTCCTACATTGCCCAGGGTAGCCATAAGCCCTCCGTATCTCAGGCAGGGTTTGAATTTGAGAGGCTCCTACCTCAGCACCCTAAGTAACTGGGCTTATAGGCCTGTGAACTTGGGCCCTGCTTGGGTATTTCAGGTTGTTTTTTAATTGTTTATGAAAAGAACGCCCCCCTGTGCATAAAGAAAGTGCAGGGTACAGGGAAGATGGGCCCTAGTTTTAGAGTTTCCCACTGTTCCCTCACTTCCAGGATCCCGCAGTCACGTGACCACCTGTGCTCTCATCGCAGCAGTCCGTGGACTTAGGGAGGTCAGTGGGAGACTCAGGCGCAGAGACTCAGGGAAGAGAGGTCGGTCTGTGACCTCCATCTTTCAGTGCAAAGCTGGAATCCTTCCTGTATGGAGCTGGCATTCCTTTAGCCGTTTCCAGCTGTGGGGAAGCCATTCTTCAGGTCCCCGAGGGTGCCCCCAGCACCTGGAACAGACCACGATCCTACTAATCAGGCTAATCCCCAACAGCCATCAGAGAAAAGGAAGGAAACACGCTGATCCAGACGACAACGTCTTTAAAAAGAGGGAGGGGGGACTCATGAAGACTGTTGTGCGTGGACGCAAGGTTCGTTTATATTTACAAATGAAACAAGGATTCAGAAACGGTCCTCTGGCTGCACGGCTATAACTCGAAGTCCTTGGGCTTGCATCTGCACCCACGGCCTCTGAGGATCTTCTAAGCTCGCAGCACAGTGAGGGGGAAGGGGCAGGGGTTCATTCCATCTGGACCTGGGAGTATTAGCAGGCCACAGCAGAGCTGATTCATCCATCCCTATCCAGAACAGAGGGACAGGCTTTCCTGTCACATGCTGTGCGGCCCTGACTGTAGGCAGCCTCTCCTTGGAAGTGGGAGCTGGGACCTGAGAGGTGATAGATGCCCCACCCCTTCTAGGTTGTGAAGGCCGCCCTCCAGAATCTCAGGGACCCTTGCAGATAGTCAGCATGCCTGTGCCAGGGCACAGCATGGATCTAGAGTCTTCCACCAGACAGGGCTCGCATGCTATCTAGTCAGTTCACAGGTAGCTAGAACCTTCCCTACTGTGATTCAGGACTTTGCTATTGGATTAACAGTTCTTTAACAGTGTGGGTCTGGACAAAGCACTGTGCTCCAGAGGCACAAGCTCGAGTGGGAAGGTCAAGGCCTGGATCCAGATGGTCTGCCTATCTCCTGGAGCTGTAAGGTCTCTTTACAGCCCTGGAACCATCAGAGGTTAGGGCAGGACTGGTGTTGCTCAGTGGGACAGAAGCTAGCTAGACTCTTACCTACTCCACAAGGTGCTTCAGCTGGTGTCTTCATATGCATCCAGGCTCTCTTTGGTGTTTTCTTTAAAGAAAGTCTTGGGAGCTGCTGTGGTCTGAAAACATCCCTCCAAAACTCACCTGTTAAAATGTAACCCCACCATCATGACAGGGAGAGGCCTTTAGAATGTGAAGCCATGAAGGCTTAAATTAGAGACTCATAACCAATGTATCCCCTTATCACCATGTGAGGGTCAGGAAGAAGAGCCGTCTACACTGCAGGGAATCTGGGGTTCCTACCCCTGAACTTCATCCTCAGAATCCAAGTAAAAAGCCAGGCAATATGGCAGGATGTGACTGTAGTTTCAACACTGGGGAAGCAAAGACAGTAGGATCCCAAAATCATGCCACTCAGTCAGTCTAGCCTAATCAGTAAGTTCTGGGTTCAGCAAGAGACTCTGTCTCAAATTTTTTAGATTTTTTTCAATTATCTAAAATTTTTTTATTGATTTTTATTTAGTTCTACATTTTTCTCTGCTCCTCTTCCTGCCTCTCCCCTTCCCTTCAACCCTCTCCCAAAGTCCCCATGTTCCCAATTTACTCAGATCTTGTCTATTTCTACTTCCCATGTAGATTAGATCCCTGTATGTCTCAGAGTCCTCATTGTTATCCAGGTTCTCTGGGATTGTGGTTTGTAGGTTGGTTTTCTTTGTTTTATGTTTCAAAACCACTTATGAGTGAGTATATGTGATAATTGTCTTTCTGTGTCTGGGTTACCTCACTCAAAATGATGTTTTCTAGCTTCATCCATTTGCCTGCAAATTTCAAGATGTTGTTTTTTCTGCTGTGTAGTACTCCATTGAGAAAATATTGAAAAAATATTATTGGGCAAATAAATCAAGACATATAAAAGGCCTAAAACTGCCATCTTTCCCATAAGAATTGGTAAATCCAAAGGCAGTTGGTAAAGTACAATAGACACAGTGCTGGGTGGGTGGAGCCTGTGACAGTGTAGACCCCAAGGTCTCTCTGCAATGAGAGCATTCTCTCTCTCCCTCCCTGTTCCTTCCTTTCTGCTTTCCTTCCTTCCTTCTTTCCTTTATTTCTTCCTTCCTCCTTTCTTCATGTTGTACACACACACACACACACACACACACACACACACACACACACACGCCAGGGGTAAACTTTGAGTTACTTCCCACATCACTTTCTGCCTTATTTTTAAGAGACAGGTTGTTTCACTGAACTATTAACTCACCAATTGATTAGGCCAGCAGTTCTCAATCTGTGGGTAGCGACCCCCTTTAGGGGGCAGTTGGGTCTAATGATTCTTTTTCAGGGATCTCCTAAGACCATTGTAAAGCACAGATATTTATGTTATGATTCATAACAGAAACAAAATTACAGTTATGAATTACCAATGAAATAATTTATGGTTTGGGTTCACTGCAACATGAGGAACTGAATTAAAGGGTCGTAGTATTAGGAAGGCTGAGAACCACTGGCTAGACTGTCAATCCAGTAAGACCCTGGGATCCTTCTGCGCCTTCCATCACAGTTTCCTGGCATTATAGAATTATATATATTATAGGCGTGAGGCCAGATTTCTGCACAGGTGCAGTAGATCTTTGCTCTGGTCCTCTGAGTTGGGGAAAAAGTGTTCTACTCACTAAGCCCCCGCCCCATCCCCAACTGTCTCTTTTCAAAGACCCACTTATAAATACAGTGAGCCTATAGCTTGGGCTGAGCTGTCCACACCCACCAGGCAGCATTAGACTCTATAGTCTGAATTCCAAAGCTATAGAAATCACACAGTGGACTAGGAAAGACTTAAGAGCACAGACACTCATATTCCAAGTAGACACTGACCAGCCTAACTCACAGCACGGTACTCTGACATGAAGTCCAGGTTTTCTCTTCTCAGCAGTCCCTGATCTGGCAGGTGGCAAGTTTGGCAATGGCCATCAGGTGGAAAGGCCAGCTGTAGATTCCACTCATCCACAGCACGGACTGCTCTTACACAACTCCTGTCTCTTAGCCTGAGGTTCGTTTACTTGGGGGAAGAAGATCCTGAAGAGATTCTTATTGTGTCCCAGTAGTACAGAAGATAAATATCATCTTCAGGCAAGGTGAACACATGGAGCCCTTCTACTGTGAGATGGAATTGGCTCACACTCAGGGGACATTTGCCTAGAATCCTATCTTAAATTGCTCATATCTTCGCACCTTCTTTCCAATTGGGTCACACTAACATACCTCATAGGGGCAACATCCAACTGAAAACAAACATTAATACCCAAAACTGTTTTCTGTCCCCAAATAATGGCCATCAGTTCATTTCTGGAGCAAAATGCTAGCACAATCTGTCAAGTATCATGGGAAGACCTCTCTTTATTGTGGCTCCATTCTTGGTTATCCTCAGGGCACCAAACAGTTGTTCAAAATGACTAGAAGGTTAGCTAAGATCCAGGCAGCAGCCTTCAGCACCTAGGGTCCCTTCAGGGTGGCTGGGAACCCCTGGGTCCTAAATGCTGCCTCCTCTTGCCATTGTTCCTTGGGATATGGCCACCCCTGCCCTATCTCTGCTAAGCTTTAGCCTGAATCATCTTACCCATGTTTGTGAGCACTCCATGTTTAGTTCGGGCAGCGGACAACGTTCTGAACGATCACAAAGAGCCACCACTCTCTTCAGAGACATCAGCGGCCTTTTTAAGTGTTGTCTTTTCTGGCTTTTTCCTGCTCCACAGCATTTCAGAATAACGGGGCATCGCGGCTATTTACAATGGAGAAAATAACTCTCGGTATTTAACACTCCTTACGATGCTTATAATTACTTTAGGTGCAAACCTGGAAAGCCAGGCGGAGCCCAAAACACCCTCCGGACACAGGAGAGTGTTCAAACAGGGGCCATAACCAACTTACAGGTTTTCAAAAGCTGAGGTTTGTCTAATAAGCGGATGCGGCGCACACAAATGTTTTGAAGCGTAATTACTATATGCAGAATGAAAAGGCTTAACACTTCTAACTAGCGCATAATGAGCACGGCCATCAATAGCCCTCCTTATAAGGTTCTCTGTGCAGCCGAGCAGGACTGACTGCTGGGTTTGGTGTTTTGTGTCTGGGCTTTTCAGTCTATCGCAAATGAAAATATATAATTCCGGGCCGCTATTCCAATACATCACAGTCATTTTCGGCACTTTAGCTGTTTGTCTTTCTATTTCTCCTTACAAAATAAAAGTCATTTCCAGCAGGTTTTCAAGTGTGTGTGAGGGCCTGCAATCTACCCATGCTTTTCTTTAATATTTCATCATTAAATAGCAAAATAACCTGATATGATCCTAATTTAGTGCCAATTACACTGCATTGATCAAAGTGACCTTTTCATACTAGAGCACGAAAATCAATCCTGCTGTACAGCAAATGTCAGGGGAGGGGAGCAACGTATAATCTGTGACAATCAAAACATTACTTACAAATGAAATCACCAGTGACCCGCGCGCCAAGGCAATTTCTGCATGATGGGAGCTGTTTGTGTTTGTGGCTCTGGAGGGGGATTTTTTTGTTGTTGTTGCTGTTTCCCACTGTCCACCCTTAGACTTTAGTGGTATTTCTCAGTTCCATTGGCCTTGGTGTATTCCTAGCAGGTGGGTGAGTGGGGGCCACAGAAAGCCCTCTTGTTCCCCTGACTTGGTGTCAAACAAAGGAAGCCATCGTTTCCCTCATGGCTAGTTGATCGGGTGTCACTGCTACCCACAGGCTTGTCTTCCAGGTTAAGCATCTTCCGAGAATGGGTGTTGGGTAGCAGGAGAAGCATTTGGTAGACTTTGTGTGGGTCCCACTGAGGTCTCAGATGAATGGCCTGCGGAAGGTATGACAGTCACACAAGGCATCAGTGAGCATGTTCATATGGTCTGATCACCCAGGCTCTGGGTGGTAGAGATTTTCAGAAGGTACACACAGCCCCCCTGTGTACTTGCCTGGTGGTGATATGCAGCTGTGTATGATGCATATAGGAATGGTTTTCCCAAACAGCCTCAGGAATACTTACTGTCTAAACCCCTGAAATAGCCTCTCTGACTCTCTGGGTTTTATTTCCTCAGTAGTTAAGTGGAGCAAGAAAGTGGAGAAAGAGTATTGACCCCACTAGTACTCACCTCAGATCCAAAGGACATAAGCCCCCCCCCCCCCGATATGTAAGACAGCACATGGCACTATCACAGTCCCAAGGAGGCAGGTGGGGGTTTTCACACCAGCCATGTGTTGGGAAACAGGTAACATTGAAATGATTTAGGTACAGTTAAGTCATCATGGACCTAACATGCTGGGCTGTAGGCTGTGCAAACCTAAGTGAACGCTGAGCTGCTGGCGCCAGTCTGCGTTCACTGGTCAAAGAAAGCAAGCGCTCCCGTCTGCAGCAAGCATGGCTGGCTGCCGTGTGCTGCCCCTGCTCGGAGGTGTGTTGTCAGGGTCCTAGTGTCCCTAAAAACAGCTTTTGCTCAAGATGACGAGCAGCATTTCCAGTTCTTGTCCTCTAGTTGAAGATCTTGTCAACCATACGAAGCTAAGGACGGATACTACTTGGCCTTCAGAGTCTTGGACCACAATCAAGTCACAGCTGCCCGTGACCCCACTCTGGAGGATCATTCCTGGCTTCAGGGGACCCAACACTTCATGAGAGTACTAAGGTGGGCCTAGAAATTCTGGCAAGAGGACCATGCAACTCGAGGATTGTGTGTTCTGTGCTAGAGAAGGCATCAGTGTGATATTGCCCCAGCCTGCTAAAATAAGAACCCATTCCTAGCGGTGCCTAGCTTCCTGACCACGCGACCCCTGCCTACAAGATCTTATTCCCCTCCCTCCACCAAACCCCCACAAAGCCAGCTGTGATGTTTCCCTGGTGCTATGTGAACCACAGTAAGAATTAAGCAATATTCCAGTGCTGGGTAGGAACCGGATCCAATCCATTTCACAGTTATGCAGAATTCATTTCCAGTTTAATGTGAAAGAGCTGTGTGGGCAGATTGCTTAGGTGACTTCCTTTTCTATTTTTTTCTAACATTTTCCAATGCAATTTGCAGCTTAACAGCCACACTATAAATGACATGATTAAGTTTTATATATTTCTGTATATTTGATGTATTTACCCAAATGCAGCTGTCATTGCTTATACTGTTTCAGATGTTTAGAACACAATCAATTCTTTGGAGCGATCACCCTCTCCAAGGCAAGCTTTCTTTTTCCGTCTTCCTTTAAAATAGAATGCTTCAGCACAAGCACGAAACAGCACCTCAAAACACAAAGGATGAGTCTGTGACCTTCAAGAGAACCAGTTTTCATGTTCACAGAAAACTGTATGGAAACACAGAGCCACCGTGCAGACAAAGCGTGGGATCTTCTGCTCTTCTCAGACTACTCATCGTGAAGTTGGCCTTAGGGTTGGGGACCCCAGTCTGTCCTAGGAATGTCTGAATTTCCTCTTTTAAACAGGTTTTAAGCCTGTGTGACTTGATCACTAAACCTCAGGAGAGAGGCTTGATGCCGTCCGGCCGACCTTAAATGTTGCATTACAGATATTCAATCAGAATGGACACACTTACAATTTGAGTTTTTTGAAAGTAGAAACAATGAATTATTTGAGAGAAAGAAGCCTCATGCTAAAAATTCTGAACGTATACAAAGATAATTCTTGCAATTTTTAAAAAGAAAGCAATAGCATAGTGGTAATTTTAGAAGAAATGAGACAGGATTGAGGGGGAGAGAAAGTAATTGGGAAAAAACAATAAATGACATTAAAAGTAGATTGAAATCTTTGTAGACTTGAGAGATTTCGTTATCGTTCCTATTTTTGAAATTCCAAATTTCTCTGCCCAAGATTAAAATACACATTCTCAATATATACCCCTGCAAGGCAAATTTCTACCTGGCTTGGGTTTTGATTGTTTTATTTTTCCTTAGTGGGACATGATATTTTCTTTTTATTTCACTTAAATGTATCAGGTAAGTCATTTCTGAAAGGGAGAGACCTGGGTCATTTTGATACTTTTTATTATCATACTATATGATCTCAGTAAATGTTTTGAATCCTTAGTCTTTCTTATATGTAAATGTTACCTGTGAAGTCAGCTGACCGCTGTCTTGCTTTGAGTGTAAACACTATATATCAGTAATACTTACAGGGGTTTATTTTTCTGGGATCATCTTCTTTCTCAAGCATTTGCTCTCTTAGATGACCAAGCAACCTTCCTAAATTTAATTACCATTCATTGTGTCCCACTAATCATTGTAGGAGCAATAAATCATACCCTAGTAAAGAAACCCAATTTTTTTGGACCTGAAGATTGGAAAATTATTAACTTAATTTCTTACAAATTGCACAGAAGATAATATCTGATAATCCATTAAGCACAACTTAATCAATGTCCTCCATCATAATGCTAAATGTGCTGATAAGGATGCAGAAGTAAGGCAGCCCTGTGAAGCTCGCATTACTTAAAATGAATATCATGCTGATGGAAGAAGCCAGGACATCATGTTATCTACACTAACTGTAATTACACTAATATTATGATAGAGCAAAATCCATGAAAAAAACCGAAGCTCAGAGAGCCCAATGACTAGGTCAGACGAGAGGTTTGCAGGGAAGAGTAGTTTCCTGGTTCTTTAAGGGGTTCAGATCAACATCGTAGCCACCACTGTAAAGGGTAAAGTGTTGGTATTCCCCTTGGATTGTCTTTGATAGAAACTGACCATAGGAACAGATGTATTTAAACAACCCAAGAACCCCAGCTGATCATATGTTGGCTAAATAATTGGTGTGAAATTCAATGATTTTAGCAATTTGTCTCATGATCCTGATTCTATTAGGCCAGTTAAATCTCTTATGTCAGCTACAATATTTTATTACACTTAAAATTAAAAGATATTTTTCTGTCACTTAGCTTTGTTTTGGCAATTCCTGGACCATGGAGCTCTATCTCCAGGTTTCATTTTATTGTTTATTTTGTCTCAGTCTTCCTCAGCTGCCATGACCAGCCATAAACTCGCTGCGAACCCTCCTGGAAGCCTTGCATTTCTGACCCTCCAGACTCAGCCTCCCGCTAACGTGGTTGGAATCACTAGACTGATGTCAGGCCTGGCTTCTGTACTGTTTGACTTTAAAGTGTGCAATATTTTCTCTTTGTATTTGCAGCATGTGGTTTTTCTAATATTATCCGGACTTGCTTATCCTGCTCCCCCTCAGTAGCTTTTGTTCTCACTGTAGAACACCAAAAATAAATGCTTACACACGTGTGTGATTCGATAAAGCATTCATCTCCACAAACTCACCCTGCTATATCATAATGTGGCGATTCTGAAACATATTGACTCTGAACTCTTGTGGTTTAAGTGATTTTAAACCTCATTTATGTGTGTCCACACATGCAAAATAAATGTGTGTGGGAAGGTGTGTTTGTGTGTATGTATGTGTGTACGTGTGTGTCAGATAACCATGTATAGGTGAGATTAACTTCCTTCCTGCCTGCCATTATACATTTAATTTTGTTTGCTTATATAGATACATTTATTCAGTTTCTATAACTTTCTGATCAGGCTTTTGGAAATGTAAATATCTTTTGAGTACAAACTACCACTGTATTAAAAACAATACTCTCACTAAATCACATGACATTGAAGGTTTTTATGTAGTGGAACACGAATATAAAGGAAATTAGTACCTATCGAAACTCCCAGGTTTTATGGCAAATATGAACCATGTTGATAATATGAAATGAACCCATTTGCCCCATCAGGACACATCACACTGAAATAGTCTGCCTTTTGGTTAGAAAAAGGTCTTCTGATTTGAACAGTGGACACTATATTGGAGTTGTATTTGCTTAAGAAAATGGATCGAAATTGATGAACTAGCCATTTTACACTGATGACTGCTGATCACTTGCCCCTCTGTAGCTGTAGCTGAGCCTGGGATGGCACACACAAAGTCTTGCTGGTTGTCACAACTATCCACTCATTCTTTAATTAACCATAATAAAGAAAACAGTATCATTCACATCTAATTAGAAATAAACTTCCTAGAATGAGCGCTCCATCCAAAGATGATGTCAGGGATCATTGTTTAACTACCGCAATGGCTAGCAAGGTTTTTCTCTCTGCCCACCTTGATCTCAAATCTAAAATGAGAGCACCCTTTTCTTGTTTTATTTTTAAAAGAGGAATTATTCTGAGCTGCAAAGCATTCCTTTACGAGAGGTAATGGTGATGACGATGATCGTGGAAGTTGTTAGGTCCTGGCTGATTTCATTAGAATTGGTGGGGGTAGGAGCATACCTCCATTCTACAGAATTAAAACACGGTTTTCCACTCAGTGGAACAGATAATGAACACACAAACGCCCAGGAATCGCGATGGCGTACACCTCCCAGCTCCATCAAATCATCGAGGAGCCTTTTAAATAATTTGCAAGTACATTTATCAAATATTTATTTGTCAAGTCATTTTCTGTAGCGAATCTTTTACAACCCAAAATGTTTTGGAGAGAAGTATCGTGTGTTTCCATCTCAGGAAGAGGGCGGTTGCCATGTTATCGTGAAACACAGAAAATGAAAATGGAAATAAATAATATAGACCATTTCAGTTCAACAGGAAGCAGAAGCGTGGCAAGGATGCATTTAACCCGTAGTATTCATTGAACGCCTAATAAAGACAGTTCTCAGGCAAATAGGTGGTCCCTCTCACTGGGAGCTTCGGGTCAAGTAGGAAAAAGCTGGTATGTCCATGGGCACCCCATGGTCCAGCGCGGCAGCCCCAGGCGCCAAGGGGCGTACAGAGAATTATCAACCTAGTGTGGATCTGATCTGGGCTGCAGCCAAGCTTTGGGGACTGTGGAGTGCAATGGTGGTTGTGGGGCACGGGTTGTGAAACAGTTGAAGGGCAGTAGATGGGCAAGGGGAAGCCCTTTGGGGAGGGAGAGCAAGGCGAACAGGGTCTCTCCAGCCTTGCTTGGAAAGCGTGCTCTGTTGGTAATTGCCATCTAATGCTGGGTTTTGTCCCAGCGTCCTGTTATTCACTGTGTCGCTACTGGATATCTGGCAACTGTGGGGAAGAATGCATTAAGCAGAAGTGAAAATACAGATTAGAAAACAGGCCCAGAGAACAAACGGAGTCAGGGATACGGGCTTCTCGGGGTTGGCTCATACAACTAATGGCAGTTCGGTTTACGGAGTAGTGTGGCTTCTTACCCAGCCCCACCCGAGGAGCAGCAAGACTAATCGTGTCTCAGGGGTGCAGAAATGCCAGGCACCACCGGGGTGGTTTCCAGCTACAAACAGAGAGAAGGGAGCCCTTACCCTGCAAGTGTTCTGCTTCGCACCGGTCCCCACCCACCTGGGTCTCACGTGTCCAAATGCGAGGTGCTAAATGCTCACCATTGAAACTCCCGCTGAGCCTTGAATGCTGGAAAAAGGAGCTGCATAAATCCAAATCTTTAATTACTGTGCTGCACCTCACACAGGCCAACCCCATCTGAGTTTACAGAGCATGCGGACCCGAGGCTTGTAGGAAGAAGTAGAGCAAAGCAGACTGCCCCTAGGGCCTGGCAGCTCACCAGCAAGGCAGATTCAGAGTAAGGGCTACGAGCTCCTACCCTGCTACATCTGAGGAGTGGGGAAGGGAAAACGTTGGCTCTGGGCTGAGGGTTCCAAGGCAAGGCTCCTCAGGGCCATGCTTGTACAGCTCAGGGAGGAGAGAAACAAAGGCAGTGGGCATTGTTCAGGGCAGAACCTTCATCCCCCAAGCACTCTCTGGGATGCTACGCTGTTTGAGCCTAGAGAAGCATAGTCACAGTGATAATGGGTGTACTTGTTTGAGCTGAATCCTGTTCGAGATGGAAAGCCCTTTGGAGGTCTATTTAAAACCAACTGGAGTGTCAACACACCTTGGAAGAGGTCAAGTCATCACGCAGATACTGAACTCTGTTGCTTGGGTAACAGAAACAGGATGTCTCTGCGCAGCTCATACTGCTCAGAGTCACTAAGGAGTCCCCAGGATGCATCCTAGCTCACAGGACCCTGTTTATTTGAAAAGTGGGAGAATAAAAATGTTGGCACTAATTTCCACTCAAAGGGACAATAGTTTGTTTCTACTTTGCATGGGCCAACATTTATTGTTCTGAATATGGTGGCTCTGAGGGCTTGGGGCATCTCCTGGGATGTCTCCAGTTAGTACCTGAGGCTTCCCTAGAAACTCAGCTCACTCAGGCCTCTCACTAGACCACTGAGGAAGACCACTGTCTAAGGCCTTATTCAGAGACGACTGGAATGAAGGCTTTCATTTCCGTGTGAGGAAACATCAGAGCCCCTCCATCCACCGCATGCTTCCGTGGGGCAGTAACAGAATGCTTCTCCCAACAAAAGTGAGAGTAATTATGAGCCAGGAACTGCAGCGGCTCACATAGGGAGCCCAGGGGGCAGAGGAGGGGAGATGGGATTTATAGCACGAATTGCAGGGGAGGAGTTGCAGGCCATGGCTAAGTTGGTAAAGTACTTTTGCAGGATATTTTTTAAGAAAAAAAATAATTTCACTGCGGCAGCTTTTTTTTTTTTCTGAGGGGAATACGTGTATATAATTTTAAGATGGCAATGTGCATGTGTGAAATGGGGCATCCTGCAGAGTTTTGTCCTGGCAACAGTGATCTTGTTTTCGCCCGCGGGTTTGTGCTTTTGCAAGGGGAGAGCTTGGGTGGAAAGTTGAGGTCTCCGGGCTCTGAGAGGATGGGAGGGCTTCAGGAAACGTGGCTCAGCATGTCATGGCAGCAACTGTGCGGGAACAGGCAAGAACCAAAGTACGAAACCCTTGAAAAGACCCCAGAAGGAGGATTGTAGTTCCTATTCTACACGACAGCCAAAAGCAACAACCCATGCCTGTGTTCTGAGGACCCCTGAGATCCGGCGGATAGACGATCAGGTAGGAACTGAACAATCTGCTGCCTGGGGGTGAATCAGCACAGGCTGTAGGCGTAGGCTCCACAGAGAATGTGGGTTTTGGGGAGCACTGTAGACTAATACTTCCAGGGGTCTCGGGAAAGGGAGTAGTCAGTGATGTAGCCCAAGGTAGAAGAAGATGGTGAGTTGCAGGGGAGCTGAGAGGAACACAGGCTCATCTTGGGCACATCTTGCTAGGGTATGTCTATTTCCACACTGAGCTAATTTAACATTCACTCTCAGAGTGGAACAGGGAGGTACAGTTGGCCATTCCCCTTTACAGAGAGCTCCATGAGTACAGGGTACTCACAGGTTCACTGGGCAGAGGCCCTCTGCAGCTTTGAACATATGGTTCACATGTGTGTACATGCCTTCCTCCATGGTGTTTTCATTGATGCTTACTCAGGGACAACCATAGGATGCTCTGTCTCTTTAACCTGAACCCCAATCTGTAACCTTCCGAAACCCCTCACAGTCTCTCATCAGCCTCAGGCAGCCCACTGAGATCCTCCCTGAGTTCCTTCAGGCTCCAGCTTCATGGTAATCATGCTTGACCCATTCTCCTCAAAATTCTAGTGAGGGTCTCCAGCCAACTTCCGGGCACCAAAGGAGCATCCCAATGCCTTCTATCCTTTTCTTTGGGAGACTGTTTAGGAGGACAAGGTTTCTTGGTCTGTGCCTTAGTCAGTGCAAGCTGTGTAGCAACACACCACAGTTAGTACACTCAGATATTAATTTCTCAGAGTTCACTTCAAAGTCAAGGTTCCAGGAAGTTGGTGCCATAACTCCTGGTCCATCTTCAAGGGTCTGAGGACAAAGAGCTATGATATCCAAGAGGTGGACAAGGTGGATGCCCAACTCAAACCAAGGATACACATGACATCCTGGTTCCTGTTGTTCCAGTTGCCCTAGGGAAGGGACTATGCTCCTCATAACACAGGGCAGATTGTTCTGTTCTTCTTGGTCTACTCAAGTAAGGGCTATTTCTGGACCATTCTTCCAGACACACCCACACCATGTTTACTGAGTGCCTGCACAGTCCCCTGCCAGAGAAGCCGACAGATAAGATTAATCACCTGCTGAATGTTCTCCCCTCCAGGCAAATTGGCTTTTCTCCTGTCTAATTCAAGAGCTTCTTGCCCTTTGAAACTTTTCAGGCCTTTCCTGAGATGCTCCTGACCCTGTATAAATATCTTGCTGTATTGGTGAGGAGGCATCCGTGTCTCTCAACAGACTCCTCCAAACTGCAAGCACTTTGCATGGAGAAAGTCTGCATTCACAGAGTAGTTAAGACCAGAGCCTGCTCATCATGCAGAGTGCATTTGGAAAGGGAAAGCAGCAAAGCACACTGTCTAGGCTGGTACGGATAACGGCCAGCGCAACAGCAAGGGAATGCTGTTCTTCAGTCAGAAGGGTGATGGAGAGAACAGAAGGATTGAGGGGACTTGTTGGGCCCCTCTGGAGACCAGGGTTTGGACCTTAGCACCCACCTAACAAACTAGGCATTCTGCACACCTGGAACCCAAACTCTTAGTGGAGGCACAAACAGGAGGGTCTCTGGAGCTTGCTGGATTTTCAGCCTAGATGAAGAAGAACAGAAGAGACTGCCTCAAAGGACTAGTCAGAGGGGAGGAGAAAGGACAGCAGACTCCCTCTTCTGCCTCTGAGCAAGTGCACAGACATTCACACACATGCTTGCATATACTCCCAGACATAAGTAAAGAGGCGAATAAGTGAATAAATCAATCTCACAATGCCTTCATTTTGTGTGTGTGAATATTTTGCCTGTATGTGAGGATGGGCAGCTCATGTGTGCCCAGTGTTCAAGAATGTTGGACAAGGCACCAGATCTGGAACTGGAGTTACGGACAGTCGTGGGACACCGTGTGGGTGCTGGGAGCAGAACTCGGGTCCTCTGCATGGCATCAAGCGTTAGTAAGAGCTGAGACATTTCTCTAGACCCTTAAAGATGCTGTTATTAATTCTTAGAGAATTTTATACAATGTATCTTGATCATGTTCACCTCAACTTCTCCCCTCAACTCTCCCATAGTTGTCCCTCTGCTCTCAAATTCATGCTTTCTTTCTTTTTAATTTAATAACTCAATTTTGTGCTGTCCATATAATTCTGGGAGTGGAGCCATTCACCGCATTGTGGTTGACACACCATGGGCCACATCCTTAAGGAAAATTGACTGTCCCTCCCCTAGGAACCACCAATCATCCATAGTTCCTCAGCTAAGGGCAGGGCTCACAAAGTTCTTTCCACTCCATTCAAGCACGTTGATTGGCTTGCTCATGTTAAGACGACCACAGCTCCTGTGAACTTTAACTGAAGAATTTAAAAAGGATTGGCAGTGGATTGGAACCATTCCAGCATCCTGAGTTTCAGACGCCAACCAGTTGGAAAGCAAGGCTCGAGGACGTGAAGTCTCCACCCCATCTCCACTACCGGTGGCGGTGCAGGGCAAGCTCACGGGTGATTGTTGTCATGTGATGTGGCTACCATCGATGACAGGTGGCTTCTTAACAGTTCGGGGTTAGTGTGTGCTGTAAACAAATGATTTCACCTTTGTGTGGTGCGATAGCTTTCCCATCATCCCCTGGGAGATTATCTTTGTTGCCTGGGTAACCCCAGGCTAGTGAAAATACCCGAGGCCTGAACTAAATCACATATGCAGACAATGCAAATGCCAGAGACCAAGTATTGGTTTCTTGTTGAGAGATCTCTGTCTAAACTACTTCTTGTATCCATGGCAATAGAATAGCATGTCCTGACTTCTTGGTAAGGGTATGAATACTTCAGCAGATTTCACCCAATGCTGTTCTCTTGATTGATATTGGTCTGTAGTCTTCTCTGGTGGTATAGGAAGTTTATGGACCTATAATTAGTGTAAGGCAAATCTTTGGCACGGTGTCCTGAAACTGTAGAGACAGCTCTGGACTCATCCCAAATGAGAAAGTAAAGAGATAAGAAGAGAGATGTGCTAGTGAGTGGAACTATTGAGGAGGATCTGAACACAAACTCTGGAGACCAAGCTTGAACATGGTGTTAAAGGCTTGTTTGACAGCTGATAGTCTTTGGAGGAATTGATTGGATCATGAGTTGCTAGCCTTGACCATGAATAAAACCATGATGGATTCCTACTCTGGCAGCATTATGGAGGGATGGGGGTACTTATTTGTAAGGGGGTCTCCCTGGTTTTGGCAGTATCCTTGGTGTTCTGTGTCGTGTCTCAGACAACTCCGTGTCTCTCTCTGATTCCTGGTAGCTCCAGGGTGAACAACTCTGCTCCAGTATTGGGTCTACCTTTGCAGACCCAGAAACAATGAGGCCTCATGGCCATTAGCTAAAACCTCTAAAGACAAGAGCTTGAACTTTCATTCCTCAAATGTTTAGTTCAAGTATTTTGCCATAGCAGTGAAAAACTGACACACAGATACCAAGCCCGCAATCTCAGAGAACACTGAAAACATCCTAAAATGTTCCAGATAAAATAAACACAGACCCATAAGAAAAACCGTGATCACACATACCTTCTCATTAAAATCCAAAATGAAAATCAAAGATAAAGAGCAGTGAAGATCCACAAAGATGCAGTTCCTTGCCGGCACTCGCCTCACTCCCAAGCTATAGCCAGAAGGGTGTGTGCAATTAGAACATGGGAGTGGGCTTGCCTTAAAATATATTCTATCTTTAAGGAATGATCCATTCAGATACAATTAGGTCCATAGGCTGGAAAGTGCATGTGTGCATACATACGTACGTGTGTGCATGTGTACGTTTGTGTGTGTGTTCCTGTAATCTCAGTGCTGGGGAGGCAGGCCAGGCACAGCCCTGGTGTTCACTGGACAGCTAGTCTAACCTATCAGGTGAGCTTCAGGCCATTGAGAGACCCTTTCTCAGAAAACAAAGGGGATGGAAAGTTCCTAAAGAGTGACACTTGGTTCTTCTCTGGCTTCCACATATACCTGCACACATGCATACCTCCATCCGGAAACACACATGTATAAATACAAACACTGAAAAAAAAACAGGATTCTGTGAGTCCAGTTAGATTATTTTCATTCCTACATTCCTATTATCATACACACACACACACACACACACACACACACACACACACACACACACTTCATTGCAAATAAATAGATTTTTCAGGCATTTGATTCTGTACTTTGAGAAGCTAAACTGTAATTCAAAGATCCATGCGGACATTTTCCTCTGTAGAATTCAATATTAAAACCAAAACAAAGGAAATGATCAACATGTGTTAACTTCCAAGCTTTACTGTGGGGCAAACCAACTCTTATATAAAACACTTTCCGGCAACACTCAGAAGCTCGCACGGTAACAAAGGACAGACATATGCTCAGTCTTTATCTTGCTAGAATGCCAGGAGTTGCATGGGTAACTTCCTCACTGTGGAAATTGGAGCTTAGAGAGGTTTATAAAATCTATGGCATTAAAGTCAACTTCAGCCGTGTTTTGCTGTTGTTGTTATTCTGAAATCTTTCTTTTTCTCTTCTTTCAAGCTACCCATTGAATGTGCACCCCAGCCATTGAATGTGAACCTTCTCTCTGCCTAACTTGGTGTGGGACCTCAGAGTTGACTATATAGATCTTTCTACCGTTACAGAAACCTTTAGATGTAGGTATCTGGCCTCCCCTGCTTTGTTTCGTACATTGTTATGCATTTGTGTATTTATTTTTATTCATTCAGTGTGTGCACGTGTTGCATATGTGTGTATGAACGTAAATGGCATGTTCCACAATGTGCACGTGGAGCTCAGAGGACAATCTTCAGGAGCCAGCTCCCACCTTCCCCCTCATCGAGGCAGGGTCTCTCTTGTTTCTGCTGCTGTGTTGTTGTGTGCTCCAAGCTAGCTGGGCCTTGGGCTTCTGTACCATTCTCCTGTCTATGCCTCCCATCTCACTGTAGAGTGCTGATATTACAGATGCACATGATATCTGACTTTTGACTTGAGTTCTGGGGGTGCAACCATGGCCCTTCGGTTTGTGATCAGCACCTTCACTCACTGAGCTGTCTCCCTACTTTAGCAGGTAAAGACACTGACTCTAAGAAGAGCCTGCCGGAGTCGAGAGAAGTCAGTCAGAGGCAGAAGAGGAAGCAGGCAGTTAGTAGGCAGTGCACTGGGGTTGCACAGCTGCAGAGGCCCAGCGTACTAGAATCCACCAGGAGACACCCGGTATTGCTCCAATTGAAAAAGCAGAAATAAGCACACATATGCCCTTGTTTCTGGAGGGTACAAGGTCCATGAGTGCAGGGAGTCTGCTTGCTGCTGCAGGCGAGACCTCATACTCTTTGGTCATTAACCAGCAGTCAGGGGCAAACTGGCCACTGTCAGTGGAAGAGAAGGCCCCTTCGGAGATATCTGCCTCCCAAGATCTTCACCTGTAACCTGGCCTTCAGCTCTGTTCCAGGCCAGAACCTCAGCATATGGACAGCCAGGACACGCTTTATTGCCTTATTTGTTTCTAATCGAGACCTGAGACCCTGCCTGGCCTTTCTGGGTGGTGCTGTTTGGTTTGGTTTTCTTGTTTTCTTGTCAGGTGTCTTACTTTGATGGTTTATCTTTACTGTTTTTATTGAGTACTTTTTAAAAATCTTATTTCACCTTGCTTGTTTGTTTCCTTTTTATCTGTAACCTTTTCACTGAGAATAAAAGTGACAAAGTCCGAAGGCAGATTCTAGGCACCCAAAGGAGGCTGGACATCTTCTCTCCCTTCAGATCCCAGTCACCCAAGGGAGGCTGGATGTCTTCTCTCCCTTGTTCAGCAGGCACCTCTATTTACAGGAGCGTAGGCCTGATGGGAAGACAGACCAACTATGGGAGTCCAGAAACGCACAGTAAAATGTGCTCTGCCATTTTTCTTCTGTGTTCTGGAAGTAGCCCAGACAGTGAGTGTCTTGACCTACTGGGAAAACTCCATCTGGCAGGTTCTACTTCCCCTGGATGTTACAGTCATGCCCCTCCAGGTCCCGGTGCTCTCAGGCCAGGTGCTCTCAGGCCATTCCCTCCCACGGAGTGTCCAGTGCTGTCTCTGTTCCCCGGGAACTCATGACTCACTAGACATCATCAGGGGCCACTCCAGAAGGCAAGTCTGACTTCTGCAGGCCTCTTGTCAACCCTTGCTTGCTGTTCTCATACACAGGCTCTTGTCACATTCATAGACCATGTTCTCAGCCACTTTCTTCCTACAAAGACCTATTTTATTTCATTACAACACGCAGGTTCAAGAGGTGACCAGCAGAACCCATTAGAGTCATAAAAATGGGGCAGCGCAGCAAACACATAGTAATTGTAGTCAGGGGGCAGCTTTGTGCAGCGCTTCCTAGGATACAAGGTAAAAAGTAAAACATGAATGTCTCTAAACAAGTCAACAGAAAGAAGGAATCATATTCTCTCTCTCTCTCTCGTGTGTGTGTGTGTGTGTGTGTGTGTGTGTGTGTGTGTGTGTGTGTCCATCCAAAGCCCACATAAGGAGATCACAGAAGTCAACTAACTTCTATGGCAGGAATGGTCAGCTCCTACCTCTCCTATCTCTCTGTGAATGCTAATATGGAAATGTGGTCCACTCCTTTCAGTCAGAAGATTTAATTTAGGTTTCCCACCTCTGTCCAGACTGAACAGAGCTGTCCTGGCCAATCTGCGAACCTGGAGACTCCATTTCCTTCTTTATTGATCTCGGCCATTGGGCAGATATATGTTTTTGTGAGTGTGGTGTGTACATGTGTGTATATGTTCATGGATGTGTGCATATATGCATTTGGGTGCGTGCATCTGTGACGAGGCTGGAGGTCAATGTCGAAGGCTTTCCTCAGTCATACTTCCCTTTAATTTTTGAGACAAGGGCTTTCACTGGGCTTGACGCCCGCTGATTTGCCTTGCCTGGCGAGCCAGCAGATATCCGTCCATCGCCACCTCTCCAGTGTTGGGGTTACAGGCAGATGCAGCCACACCCAGCTTTTTATGGGAGTGCTGGGGATCTAAATTCAGGTCCTCGTCATTTTGTGGGAAACTTTGGGACACTGAGCTGATTCCCCAGCACCAGATAAATTATTTTTATTTTTCTACCCCAACAGTGCAGGTTTTAAGAATTCTTGGTAACATCCGGGACATTACTCTAGGAGATTCATTTTATAGGTGAGGAGACACAGCTTTGTGGTGGAAATAGCCACGGAAGTGGGTATTCCTATTTGGAACAATTTATTTGATAAATTAGATTCTATAGTTGTATGGCTTAGTATTGTAGAAATGTATGCTTTCTTAGGCCGGAATTTGTAAAAATCAAGGTGCCACAGGCTCCGTTCCATCTGGGGCTTCAGGGGGCAGTGTGCTAGAATCAAAGGGCTTCTATGACCCTTGACTTATGATGGAAGGCTGCCTACCTCCACCTGTATACAGTTTCTCCAGTGTGTGTTGGCATGACCTTCACAGTTGGTATTGTGTCCAAATCTTTGTAATTGAGTAATGAAACTAGTCACCATATCTTTGCCCAGCCTGATCAACTGTGACCTCCCATTATGTAGCAACCTTTGTAAAAACTGTTTCTAAAGTTTTAACATGCCAAGGCTCTGGGTTTAAATCTGGGACAATCTTAAATAGCTGGAACATGCAGAGAGCAGGGATCCATCCCCATGAAGGCGCACCTGGCAAAGCACTGTTGAAAAAGACAAAAAACCTTCCATAATACAGGCAGTGTTCACTGCTAGCTAACAGGGAGGATGCCAGGCCTAGGGCGTAGAGCCTGAAACACAGAATACAACTGAGGCTTTTTCTTTGAAAGTCTGTGTGCTTCTTGACATATCCTGGCTATGTGTCTTAGGACAGTCAGCTAACCTCTGTAGGACAAATTTTTTCAAGTGAATTCCTCGTGGATTTTGCAAGGAGGGCTGCTCGTTGGTTCCTGACCAACTGGCTAGCTTAGACCCGAAATAATCACACAGAAACTGTATTAATTAAATCACTGCTTGGCCCATTAGTTCTAGCTTCTTATTGGCTAACTCCTTCATATTAATTTAACCTAGTTCTATTAATCTGTATGTCACCAAGTAGCTGTGGCTTACCGGCTAAAGTTCACAGCGTCTATCTCTGGCTGCTCCATCGTGTCTCTCTGACCCCACCTCTTTTCTCCCAGCATCCAGTTTAGTTTTCCCTGCCTAGTTCTATTCTTCCCTGCCATAGGCTCAAAGCAGTTCTTTATTCATTAACCAATAAAGCAACACATAGACAGAAGGACCTCACACACCATGTAAACTTACTTAAAAATTACTGAGTTCTGAATGCAGCTGCTGTAACAGACACACACCAGGTGTATCGATGAGCAAACACTGACATGGAGACGGTGTGTGAGAAGACAGGACATGGATACACCCTCCCCTCTACCTCCTGGGGCCTCTGAAGATCTGTGGGGCATCTATGGTAAGGTGCTCCTTGTCCCGCGCTACCGTCTCGCCAGCAAGAACCACGCGGTACACATAGGATCCTTCTGCAGAAAAGCTTTATGTCTCTTGGGAGCTAGAGCATAAGCCAACATGGCGGAGACCCAGATAAGATGGAACCCAACCCTTATAAAGGAAACAGTCCTCGCTTCTGACGTGTCACTCTTGGATTGGTCAACTGCTCCCAGTCCCAGGTGATACCTTGGGAGTAGTGGAAAAATACCAACACGTGTGAGCTTTCTAGCTCACCTGGCGGTGCAGCGCCATCTATGGTGGAGAGTGTGGTTGCGGCCTTCTACATCTCCCCCTAATTTTACTTCTTTGCAGAAAGGCAACTCCCTAGGAAGGTAAAGATAGAGGTCGCACTTCCCAAAATGAAAACATTAAAATGGGCTTACACGGAATCTGTCCCTAGGCTCATGACACCTGGAACGTATCCGGCCTGCCCTCTGCCAATTTTCTGGGAAAGGGAATATACGGCAGGAAACCCTTAAGCAGAGCGACTTATCTCTCAGAGAGGGCCATTCTCTGTGCGATGCTCTTCAGCTCGACAACCTTCAGGGCTAGCTAAGCCAAGCACTCCACCCTGTGCAATGGACCACAGTCCTAGGGGTGCAGGAGCTGGTTGGCTTAAACCTTACTGCTTTAACATAGATAACCACACATCAAAAGAGGCTCCCTGTTTTAGGGCAGCCAGCGCTGTGCAAAAACCACTTTGTCCCTAAGACTTTGGGATTTGAGTCAGCAGACCATCCAGAGGAGAAACACTAATCCATAGCATAGGACTGTTCCAAAACATTTCCACCCCCACCCATTCTTTGAAGTAGGGGATGAAGGACACAATCCAGGACTGGAATCCTTTGGCCAGGCTTATGTCCACTCGCGTGGAGTTGATTGTCACGATGGACCATCTCAAGGAGGACATCTAATCATCAAAATTCTCCTGTAAGATACAAAGACAGTTCTCGGGACAAGTTAGCCACTTTTATAAAGTTCTCATATGGTACATTGGTCACACATAAGGCTGGAGTTTTCCATTTACAGCCCAACTGGGCAAGCTGCCATAAGATATCCACCTGTTCTTTATTCTACCTCTAATAGATGTATCTATGGTAGCCTGTTGATCCAGGGCTGTAGCCACTGTGGTAGATAACTGATTGAGGGTCTCTGTTTTTTACGGTATGGGCCGTGCTGTCCCAGTGGCGCCTAGGAAAAACCCAGGCCCTGTTTGTTGATATTAGGTTTAAGATTTATTGGCTCCCGTATTCCTTGCCGGTACGGTGGCCTTGGGTTCCAGAGCCCACCCCTCCATTCTCCGAGGCCCTGGGCCTGTTTGCTGTGCGGCTCCACCTGTCCCGGGCCAGGAAGTGGTGGCTCCACCCCCAGGCGCCCCAGCCTTCCCCGCGGGGCTAGCCTAGTTCTCTGAGGCTGTGTTGGTGGCGGAGTGTGGCAGGAGCCGACACTCAGACCGAGGCGGCACAGGCGGCAACATCTCAAGGTCCGCGCCAGAGCCGCTGCGGCTCAAGGGGCCGATGGGAGAGGCGGCGAACAGGGCCGCTTCCCTACTAGCAAACTCTCAACACCTGTGCCACAGCAAAAGCGGCTGTAAACTCTCACAGATCCAGTCAACGACCAAATCACCCCAAAATCCAAGGGCCCTTCGCATCTACCTCCCTGCGGATCCTGAAACATCAGACAAGCCAAGCGTATACACAGCAATCTTTTAGGAGGACTTGAGTTCTTAAAAACTTAAGTCGCACTATGTAGATGTAATACGGTACTGCCTGTTTACTGCGTCTAAACCTTAATTGTGCTTTTATTATGATAAATACGACCAGCCCTGCCTGAAGTCAGCATCGTTTAGCATAGCCAAATGGAGCCATAGCCATTTTAGCCTCAGAGACCAGCACAGTTTTAGGTACATTGCAAGGTACAATTAGGTACAATTCTGGCCTGGCAGCTTGTGGCACCGCTCTCATTCTCGGTACAGCTGTGATACCCTCCAGGCCAGGCACCAACTGAGCCTGCGCAATATGCCTCCCACCATAGCCACAGAACAAAGCTCCGCTCCAGCTGCCCTCCAGCCCCAGCTGCACCCACTCCGAGCCCAAACCTGTGTACGGAACTCAGAGAAGCAGACTTGCTGCTCTGCAAGGACCTCATTTAATCTTTTAGGGAATTTGGGCGTCGTTTAGTCTCTTTGGCTGCTTCCTGCTGTTATTGGGCCGTTGCATTCTTAGGGGTATACACTACAACATTTCAGGAGGTCTCGGTGATTCAAACCACATAAATCCCAAGTATACCCTTAGGCTCTCCTTTTCTGTGGAGACGAAAACAGAACCTCTTTCCCAAAACATCATATCCTTAGCAGTTTCTAAATTTAAGTATCTTTCTCCTATCCAGTACACAAAAGACAACATGAACAACATAACATAAAGCTTCTGACCTTGTAAATCAGCCTTCTCCCCCATTTTTACTTTTTTAAAATCACTGGGGGGTCCTTTTTAACTTATCTTCTTTTCTGTCTCCCCCATTCTTTACCGGAGGGTCATTTTTTAACTTATCTGGGTGCGCGCACAACCTCCCACTGCTGCTCAGTTTCTGATATGCTCTCTGGACTTTAGAATGTACCTCTCTGAGCACGCATGCCTGCAGTTCTGAATCCTCCTTGTGTCCAAGGGGTCTCCGGCGGTGCAAAGTTCTTCTTTTTCTTCTTCTTCTTCCCGGGTATGGCACCAGATGCCCCGCGCTACCGTCTCGCCAGCAAGAACCACGTGGTACACATAGGATCCTTCTGCAGAAAAGCTTTATGTCTCTTGGGAGCTAGAGCATAAGCCACATGGCGGAGACCCAGATAAGATGGAACCCAACCCTTATAAAGGAAACAGTCCTCGCTTCTGACGTGTCACTCTTGGATTGGTCAACTGCTCCCAGTCCCAGGTGATACCTTGGGAGTAGTGGAAAAATACCAACACGTGTGAGCTTTCTAGCTCACCTGGCGGTGAAGCGCCATCTATGGTGGAGAGTGTGGTTGCGGCCTTCTACAGCTCCTGGAACTGTGGGGTTTATCTGGGGGTAGACAGTTAACAGGTACTCTGCTGGGAGTGAGCAAGACTGAATACAGAGGTAAGCTGACGAGAGTTGCAGCATGGCAAAGGGGTGTGTGAGAGAGTCGGACCCAGTCATCTGTAGGCCACCATCTCTGGCTGTTAGGGCACAACTGGCCACAGAGGTACCTTCTCTGGCATGGAGAGAGTCTTGAGTGATCACAGGAAGAGGAGGCCTGAAGCCTCTCTCTGTTTGAGCCATCTTCTTTGGAATGAAGAGATACTCGAGTGATGAATGTGAGGTGCTTGCTGTTGAGAGAATGAGGTGGGGAGGTAGGGAGTCTCCTAGAGGTGCAGGAAGGAGGTTCAGAAGGGAGTTGGGTTCCATGAGGAGAGAGAGAAGCCTGGAGGGGGAGAACAGGGGAAGAACAGGGCTCGTAGGCCTCTTCTTCAGGATTGAATAAAAATTGGTGGGAGAGAGCATTGCTTCCCAAGTGCAAGGTGACAACATAAAGGGCTTGCATTGAATTGTGGAATTAGGAAGCTGTGCCAGTCACTGGAAGTTTGTGGGAGATGTTTGTGCTGGCACTAGAGGAGAGAGGGAAATCATGTTTAAGGGAAAGTGGGGTTACTCTGGGAGGACAATGGGGAATTTCACAGGTTTGCAGCGGTATGCTTCTACACCTCCTCTTCCTGTCTCTCCTCCAGTGTTACCAGCTGCCGTCTGGCCTGTGCAGAAGAGAAGACTGACCATTGTTAACTAGAGAGAAAGAGAACTGTGAAGGTCGAGGAGGAATGGGCCTAATCCCTCGCTTCCCCGAGCAACAGTAGAATTTCTCCCTGGTTTGTGTTGGAATGGACACCTAGGACACAAAGTAGCAGATGCCTCTCTGCAGCCCAATGATCCACAAATGTGAACCCCTGTGGGCTCCCACACCCCTGCCTGCAAGCCCAGGCTATCTGATCTCCAAGCTCCCAGGGCCAGGCAATGCATGCAGAGTGCCTTTGCTCTGGGCTGCTCTCGCAGCTCCTGTACTGCCCATCTTCAATTGCAATTATTTACAGCATTTCCCTCCTCTACAGCATGTCAACAAAGAGTGCATGCATCACACACACACACACACACACACACACACACACACACACACGGAGCACCCTGCACCCCAGCCAGGCCCTGCTCTTTGCTCCTTCGCATGATTAAGTGATTAAACCCTTCCTAATCAAAGAGACAGATGAAACGAGTTTATTAATAAAAGTCCCCGTCAGGAAGATTGGAAATGAATGATTAGTAAAATCCACCCCGTTTTACTTATAGACAGACCCCCTCATGGAGAGGCATCTGTGAAGGGCAGGAATTCCCGAGTAGGTTGGGGCTGGAAGCATCTGGAAGCTGTTTGTGAAATGGATTAGGAGTCAGGCTGCACACAGACACCGCCTCCAGCCACAGAGCTCGCTCTGCGGAGGGGAAAATATGCTGCCTGTTTACAGTGCTACTTTCCTTCCTTGCTTGTTATCTATTTTATTTCTTCCTTGGTTCCCCAGCTCCCCCGCCATCCAGCGCAATTATGTCTGCACAGATCTGCCAGCTGTGGGGCTTGTTAACCATGCCCACCCTACAAGCTGTCAGAAAACTGAGAGGAAGGAGCATGGCCAGGCACACCCTACGGTGTCCCCCGCAGAACTGGGAAGTGTTGTATGTTGTATGTCCATCAGGGGTTGTGGAGGGCTTTTACTATAGGTTAGCCAGAGGCAGACCAAGGGAACTTGGGCATAGACTTACCTGTGTGTACCCATAACAGTAGATTGATGTGTGTGGATGTATATATCACCATCCAGTCATGATGGCTAGAATTAAGTGATCGAATGCCTCATTCAGCTCCTTGTCAATCAAAGACAAGTGTATAATGGCTGGTCTCACTATCTGGAAAAGACTTTGTTGTTATGAATATTGCTATCCCCTTCCTACGGTCTCATTCCCAGACAGTGCTTTCCTTTTTGGTAGTAATATCACAGGACCTTAGACTCTCATAAATTCTGGATCTGTATGGTATGTTCATGTGTTAGTCTAAGTTAGTCTATGGAAAGGGGTTCCATAAGAAAAGAATAACCAGAGCTGGGCTTTAACAGCATGAAGCCAATCTGAGCAGAGGTCACTGGCAAAAGGTAGATGCCAAGACCTTGTTAGGATGAGCTGCCACCAGCATCCTAGATAGGACTGGCATGCAGTGTGGTCCAAAATGCAACAGAGATCTGGGTCTGAGGATTTCAGAACAACTTGAATATTCAGAAGGAACCCATCTCCTCCTTTCTCCAAGGCTGCGAGTCTGTTGGACTGCAACCTTGCATTCATGGATGGAAACCACTTTCAGAACAAAAGACCCTGACATTTCAGGGTAGAACTGATACTCACCTGCAGAGCCTGCTTGAGAACCCATTCATCTCAGCTGTTCTGCAGGGATGCATTTTACCTTTGTTACCTAGGACTGTCTTCTCTGACTGAGGAAGTTGGTAGGAAGAATAGACACAAAGAAAACAAAGCAAATGAGAAGGAAGAAGGAAGAGAGAGGGAGGAGAGAGGGGGAGAGAGTGAGAAGGAGAGGGAAAGGAAGAGAGAGAGGGGAGAATTAGAAGGAGAGACAGGGAGAGGGAGAGGAAGAGAGAGGGAGGAGAATGAATCATGGAAGGGGAAGCCAGTTGAGTGCCACTGCCTTTTGTGTTGAAGTCACATAGTTTCCTCAGGGTGGTCCCCTGCACCCTGTGTGTCCTGGTATCTCTTACACCCTGAGGCAAATCCATTTCAGGTAGGTTCTCAGGCCAGCTGGGCAGAATGAAGGAGGGGAGGATGGAGGGCTTTGTGCACTCTGGATAAACGCTACCAACTGAGCTCCGGCTCCACTCTCAGTCATGATATAACTGCAAAGAAATTGCTTATTCTTTTGGCCATCTTCCCATATTCATCATTCTGTGGTCATGTATTGAGTACTTGTGTGTGTTTGTTTTCAGTTTTGTATGTTTTGCTTTGTTTTGAGACAGGGTTTCTCTGTGTAACCCTGGATGTCCTGGAGCTCACTCTGTAGACCAGGATGGCCTGGAACTCAGAGACCCACCTTCCTCTTCCTCCTGAGTGCTGGGATTAAGGGATTAATTGTGCACCACCACTTCCCGGCTTTATTGAGTACTATTTGGCGTCAAACTTCACCCAAGATGAGGAAGACACAGGATAATCAAGAACTTAAGCATCAGTGAGTTTTTAAAAAAAGGCCAACATAATGTCACATTCTGTGCTGACCCCAGTATTTCCTTAGAGGGGAATGCAGAGTTTCAGGCCCATGTGTCTACAACAGCTACTACAGACACACCAATGCAAGGGACCTGATACCAAAGAAAAATCTCCAATGGGAACAGATGGCCCAGATGATCCAACATTTCAGAGTACATCTGTAGCAGTTTCCTCTGAGTTCTACATCCAGAATGGCTTCAAGAATGCTGGCTGAAATGATCGAGCCACACAGAATGCTCCAGTAAGGACTTGACCATAATCCTAAATTTTTTGGGGTCCCCATAGGAATATCAGTGCTCCCAATCAACAGAACGTAGTCTAAAAAACTATGGCCCACAATCCCAAAAATTGGATTACAGATGCTTGTTTCTGTATAATGTGTTGGTTACAAGTTGTTATGCATAATGGTCAGGGAAAAAGCTAAACAAAGGAAATTATATTCAAGGTTCTTGTTTTGAAAAAAAAATCCAGGCGGTGAGGCAGTGGTGGTGCAGATCTTTAATCCTAGCACTCAGAAGCAGGTGGATCTCTATGAGTTCAAGGTCAGCCTGTTTTATATAGAAAGTTCCAGGATGGACTACATAGTTGCTGAGAAACCCTGTCTCAAAAACCAAAGAGAAGAAGAAAGAAAGAAAGAAGGAATGAAGGAAGGAAGGAAGGAAGGAAGGAAAGAAGGAAGGAAGGAAGGAAGGAAGGAAAGAAAAAAGGGAAAAGGGGGGATATAAATATGTTAAGATAAAAAAGTAGATTATTGAATCTACTCTGAAAAGAAAAAAGGAGAATATAGATATGATAAGATAAAAAGGTAGATTATTGAATCTACTTTTCAAAGGCAAATATTAGTTTTAAATGTTTTACAGTAGTTTTACTTTTGTATAGTATATGCAAACTTTGTATATTGATACAAATTTGAGATTAATTTTGTTAAAATATATTATACCTACATTTTTAATCTTGTTCAAGGTATTGTACCAACAATGTAGTGCAAATTTCTAGTCCTTGAAAATTATTATTATCAACTGTTTAAGATAATAAACAAATATAGGTTAGTAGTTAATCACCTAGTATAATAGAACTTGTAGTCACATTAGGTATGTTTTCAAGGTCAAACAAAGATAATTTAGGCAGATAGATAGATAGATCTTCAAACACTTCATAGATCTTCAGAATTTAAGATGTTTTAAATAACCTAGGTTCTTCTTTATTATGACAATGAGACATGTCTACTCTTGGCAGCACCAATCTACTTCAGAGAAGATAATAGGCATTGAAGAGCCTCCACATAGAGTGTATTTTCCTTGTGGCAAAAGTAAGCCACTGGGCAAGAAAATGCCCCTGCCTCAACTGCTGACATTATGTTGTCCCAATTAGACAAACAGGACACAAAATGTCCTGCTTCACAGAAAAGTCTGTCAACTATACTAGGCCTGTAGGCTGAAAATGGGTGCCCCAGTGTTGCAGAGGAACTTTGGGTGACTCTCCAGGCAGTCAACTGTTTCTGTCATTACTCACATTTTTTTGGAAGTTGCTTGCTTGCACTTCCTGCTTACTCAGTTAATATTGTCTCTTTCTTGGGTCTCTGAAGGAGTTGAAGACTAGCTAGCTGTAGTTATAGCTTACCAGACACTGAAAGCAAGTTATGATAGAAAGCTTTGGACTCACTAAGATCAGAGAGACATGAAATATGTTCTCTGCATTTGTCAAATGCAAATGGACTAGACATTGTTGATTTATTTATTGCCTGTACATATTGAATATAGTCATTATACTTATTGTATATAGTTTTTTTATATTAGTTATAGCCTTCTTTTGATTTTTTAGACAAAAAGGGGAAATGTAGTGGCATTTCAATTGTGTTTTAATAAATGAAGACTGCCTGAAGATCTGAGAGTAAAATAGTCCACCAGTCAGCCTTACAGATTAGGTTATGATGACACACACCTTTAATCCCTGTAGTCACACTGGATGCCATAGAAATCAGCAATGTATGCCTTTAATCCCAGTCATGCACACCTTTAATACCAGCCCTAGAGAGTATTATAAGATGAGAGCTAACAGCTCACAGACATGGTCTTATTCTGAGATTCCTGGAGGCAGGATTGCCACTTTAGACTGAGGTCGAGGTAAGGACAGTGACTGGCTGTTTTGCTTTTCTGATCTTCAGGTTGAACCCCAATTTCTGTCTCTGAGTTTTTATTAGTTGTACTTCACCTCTGTTACCTGGATAGAGGAGGACTTGACATCAGGATCTGACACTGCCGGAAGTGGAACCAGCTCTGCATAAGGAGGGGGGAAGCATGGGCAGTGAATGCCAGGTCCAGAGGGAAGCTACCCCAGAGGTAAAATCCTCAGCTTGCCAATCAACGCTGATGGCCGCCATGGGAGGACCAGATGGACAGGCATGTGTGGCTGGTAAGATCTTTGGCAGCTTACATTTGATGCTCATAGACTAAATCTACTTCAGGACTATTAGGATTTATCATCACCACCTTTAAAGAAGGCAGTTAAAAGTTGCAGGCTGAAAGCTGCATCTGAAACAGCTAATGACATGCAAAAAGGCCTCTGGAAATTGATGGGCAGATACATCCATACACAAAGAAGTCAGGTCTTGGACCCTGCATTGGATGAGATGTGAGTGGCTTTGTACTGGATGGAATTGATCATGCTGTTACTTAGAATTTATGTGGCACTCTGCAGCTTCTAAAGAGTTTACTACGTTGAGTGGTTCATTACAGGGCCCCTGTGTAAAAGGTTAATGTGAGAAACTGAGATTCCAAATATTGGAGGGAACCACGGCCATCCACAGTCGCCAGCCAGCAAGTCACACGAGCCCATTATGCTCAAGGTTCTGCCTTCCATGGTTTAAAATCTTCTGATCTTAAGGTCATCTGACTGGCAATTTTAATTCCAGCTGCAACCCTGTTTATGTGCTTGTTTCTGTTCTGGAATTGGGTGTTAGACCCAGGTCCTCGTGCTTGTTCAAGAAGTACCTTATCTTGGGATTCATCCCTAGCCTGTCTTAAGATGCCATTTCTTTTACTTATTAATGTACTATACCTTCAGCTTCTAGAGTCCATCACAGGCATATTCTGCCTATCACATACATATATAGTAGAAGGTAGAGTGGCTCGTACAGAAAGTCAAATGTAAGAAATCATAAATAGGCGTACTGAGTATAAGAATTCATAATAATAGGCACAGCGTGAGCAAAGACAAGTGAATCATGCGAAACAAGCAGCCAAGTGAGAGGCCATCCATCAGCATCAGTAATCACACAGAAAGACAGACTGCTAGAATGCATGAGAAAGACAGAATTGATAGGCTGCTCTTGCCACACACAGACATATGCACTGTATATTAAATATAAAGACACAAATAGATGGCAGTAAAATAAAGGATTGAAAATGACACAGCACCCTAATGGTTATCAGAAGAACTGATGCGGTGCAGAACACAGGAAAAAAAAAAAACTCAGAGAAAAGCAGCAGGAGTCACTTTGCAATGAAAACAGCATGGCCAAACAGGAAGACATAAGAATTCTAAACACTGCACACCTGGTAACATAGTTTCAGAATGCAAGATAGGAAAACACGCAGAAGTGAACTTGGTGCTACTACATAGTACCTAGAAAACGACACAAATGTGTACTGGCCACACAAGAGCAATAGGACTTTGTACCACTAACACACAGCACAATGCATCTTCTTTTCTCTAAATATTTAGTTTATTTTTATTTCTTTCTCTCATGTGTATTCTCACACGTGTATATACGTATGTGGGGGGTATGTGCATGCTTGTGGTATGCTCACATGTGCGGGTATGTGTGCTCACATGTATATATGTGCATGTGTGTGTGCACTCATATGTTTTGTGACTCTCGAAGATCAGAAGACATGAAAGCCCCTGAAGCTGCAGTTGTGAGTTGCCCATTGTGGGATCTGGGAACTTAAGTTTAGTCCTTTGAAAGAGGAGCAAATGCTCCTAACCACTGAGATGTCTTTCCAGCGACCAGAACACACATTGTTTTCAAATACATACAGGGTATTTATAAAGACACAGGCTATCACAAAGAATGAAACAACTTGAGTGCATTTTAGGGGATGCAGGTCACACAGATCACCCCCTTTGGGTAATGGACCGAAATTAAAGACCACGAAGAGAAAGGAGCCTGAGGAAACCTGGAGAATTTGGAAGCTAGGCACTACACTTCTAAAATAAAATAAACCGAAGTGGAAGGATAAGGGGAAAACACAGAACCAGAAAATACAAAGGATTAGAATTTACTGGGTGCTGCTGAAATTACGCTCAGGCTAGAGAAGCAGAACTAAATACAGAGACTCAAAAGAAAGAATGGCGGCAAGTCATTGACCTCCACTTCCACCTGAAGAACAGAGGAAGAAGAGGAGAAAGTTAAATTCAAATAAACAGAAGACATGAAATAATAAAGATTAGAGAAAACATCAATGGAACAGAAATCAGAAATACAATAGAAAAAAAATCAGTGAAATCCAAAACAGGTTTTTGAGACGATCAATAAAATTGATAAATCTCTAGACAGAATAATCAATAAAAAGAGAAGACAATTTATCAATACCAGCAATGAGAGAGATGACATCACTAATGATTTTACAGATATCGAAGAAAGAAAATATTGTGAACTTTGTGCCAATAAATTTGACACCCTCTGCAATCACCTGATAGACAGGTCCATGAAAGGCAGCCACGCCTAAACTCAGGCCGGAAAAACTGAATAGTGTGGATGCTTTTCAAAGCAAGTGGATTTATTGTTTGATTTTCCAATAAGAACCCCAGTGCTAGGTGACTTCACTGGTGACTTCTAAATAAAAATTAAAAAAAAATCAATTGCTTCTATGTATGCAGTTCCAACAAAAAGAAGATAATATACCCCAATTATTTTTTTGGAGCAGGTTTGAATGTGGTTTCCAAGTTAGAGACAGATATTACATGAATCTGTGAGTCAACCCCCCCACCCCACCACACACACACAGTCCAGGAACAGGCAACCCAGCCACATGAAGGGGCATGATGATCACCAGGGGTTTATTCTGGAAAGTAAGGTTGGGCATTTAAAAGTTCAATCAGTTCAGAAACCTAAAAACGAGAAAAGGGCATTATTAACTCAACAGATTTAGAGAGTTGACATACAACCTCTACTCTTGACACCCCCAGTTAGTGTGGAGGAGATGAGATTAGGAGGACACTTCCCCCTGAGACCAGCTCCAGATAGGAGTGCCCTCGCTTCTCTGTGTTCAGTGTTGCACTGGGGGGGCTAGCCAGTGTGAACATGAAAGAAAAGCTACTGGACCGGGGTCTGCCATTGCTGCCGACATCGTCCATGTGGAGACCCCAAAGCAGTCCATAATCAAACAAATGAATCAAAGTTCCAAGATTCGAAACCAGTATAAACTGCATTATTTCTTCATGCAGTGCTCCCTACCTGCAGGTGTGCTTTGATGTAAATAGGTGTTTTCCTATGTACAGATGATTGTCCACATCCAGCCGTGCTTCTGCATACGGTTGTTCCCCACCTCTGGGGGTTGTGCTGAGGTCCTAGTTAGTCTCCGCTGTGAGTTTGACACGGTCAGAGTCCCATGGGATGGGAGTCTTGACTGAGGAACTACTCAGAAGAGATTTCCCTGTGGGGGGCTGTCTTCACTGTTAATTGATGCAGCAGGGCCCAGTCCACCTCAGACTTGTTCTAGGTTCTATACAAAAGCCAGCTAAGAGCAAACCTGTGAGAAAGTCATCAAGCATCTCCCTCCATGATTCCTGCTCTACATCCTTGCTGTGAGGGGGGTAATATGTGTGGTTCGAGGTAACGCTGCATGCAATAGCAAGCAGGCCTACCTTGGAGTTTCTTGTCCCTACCTTCCCTCAGTGATGGACTATGACCTGGAAGTATAACACAAAGTAAACCTTTCTCTCTTAAGTTGCCTTTGGTCAATGTTTTATCACACAGCTCACTGGAACACATAAACACAGTTTTCTTTCTACGTATACTTGTGTCCTTTATAGAGAGGTTCTTCTGTGTGCAAGTGTTTGCTAAATACAGGGGTGTCTCTGGGTACAGTTATTTCCTCCTGTGCTGGCTTGTTTTCTATCAATTTTAAATAAGCTAGAGTCATCTAGAAAAAAGGACACTCAACTGAGAAAATACCCTTACCAGACTGGCTTGTGAGCTACCAGGTGGTGCATTGTTTTAGTGGTTGATGTGGGAAGGTCGAGCCTAATTTTATGTGGTATCCCTCCCTGGATTGGTGTCCTGTAAGAAAGCATGCTGAAAAGTCATGAGAGCTAGCCAGTAATCAGCATTCCTCTGTGGCCTCTGTATTGGTTTTTGCCTCCAGGTTCCTGCCCTAGCTTCCCTTAGTAGTGGGCCTGAAAATTGTAAGCCAAAATAAACTCTTTCCTCCCAAAGTTGTTATAGTCATGGTGTTTCACGACAGCAATAGAAGTCCTAACCAAGACACCTACACGTATTGGTTTTCTGCCTACAGTGTGTCCTACATATGGATATTTTTTACATGCAATATTTTGCAGTTGTCTGTCAAATCTGAGCACGTCAGGCTTAAGAGATGATCATGAGTTGACCAGAGTGGTACAAGATGGTGTAGCCAATTTAGAACACAGCATGGTGTTTATTTAAATATAAATCAAGGGGAGCCATGGGTTAGTGTGCAAACCTGGCCAAATCTAAGAACCATATCTGAAATTGACAGGATATGGTTATATGAGTCTCTAAAGGGGCTAAACTCCAAGTTCACAAGAAGCTTACCTTTTACCAAGAAGTACAATAGGAATGGCCTGAATAAGGTACAGCCATAAGTGCCAAAGGCATGGGTAACTATACATGTGTCTATGCACGAGACTTATATAAGACCCAAGAAGGTCCAGGATCTCAAAAATGCATCACATGTAAGCTCTATGGACTTTCTGTCATTGTGTGTCCCAACCTTGGCAAGCACAACTGTGGCCATATTGCCAAGGGTTGAGGTTCAAATCTGATGTGGGATTCCCCCCTGTATGCTGTGAATACCATTGGTTAATAAAGAAGCTGCTTTGGGCCTGTTGATAGGGCAGAATTTAGGTAGGCAGGGAAAACTAAACTGAATGCTGGGACAAAGGAGGCGGAGTCAAAGAGAAGCCATGTAGCCCTGCCGGACACAAACATGGGTTGGAATCTTGCCAGTAAGTCATAGTCATGTGGCAATTCACATATTACTAGAAATGGGTTAAATTAAGATGTAAGTGTTAGCCAATGAGATGTTAGAGCTAATTGGTCAAGCAGTGATTTAATTAATATAGTTTTTTGTGATTATTTCAGGGCTGAGCAGCCAAGAATGACCAAACGGCCCCCTTGCAACACAAACCAAGGCCCTGGCTGTAGCTCTGGCTCTCGGTCTGACTCCCAGAGGTGTCCAAGTCCCCATGAAGGCCCCATCATAAAGGTATCTGCCAAGTAACAACAGGTGGACCAGCAAGACAGCTGTTCCCTGCAATTCAGTGAACGTCTCCCACACTGTTTTAGCAAATAAATCTGAAGCAGGGGAAAAATAAAAGTTAAATACATACCTAGCCTGTAATCCAACATTTCTAGATCCAGAAATTCGACCGAGATGAAAAAAAAAATGTCCATGTGAATTTTGAGCATGATAACTCATGGAATCTTTGTCTGAAATAACTAAACAAGTTGGGAAAGAAAAAATGGAAACCATTAGACATCTGACAAAATAAGGGCAGATATATAGTCACACAAATCAAGTGCTATTTGGCAAAAGGATGAGTGGACATACAACAACATGGATAGAACTCAGAGCAGCAGTACTTGAAGTCGGAACAAATGACTGCGGACTGTATGCTCCGCACCAGGTAAACTGGAACATGGACTCACATACGGAGATGAAGAGGGTTAAAGTCGTGATGGAGAGACAGGGCAACGTGATGGAGGGGTGAGTGAATATGGCGGCCGGAGCTCCCCATCCTGCCTGGGGCAAGGATTCCCACGGTGCACACACACCAATGCCCACCACACCCTCTAAATTCATGTACGTCATCAAGTGTTGGGGACACAGCAAAATAGATATCTGAGAAATAAAAGGAGAGGCAGCTTTTCAAGATCTTACAAATGGCCATTTCCTGACTATTATTTGATGTCATTTCTTAATAGTTAGATAATTGTAGGGTGTAACATTTCAGCCCTTGGCTGGAACAATTTCTGCGGCACAATATGTGGCCCTCAAAGAAATCCAGACCTCATGTGGATCAGACAGTCTAAACTCACTGCTTCACATGTGAGTGCCTTACGGATCTGAACGTCAGAGTTGATAGTCGACATTTGTAGATCTTCAGACCTATAAAAATGATCCTCATGATAAAATTGCGGATCTCACCTCCTTTCACCCAGGACATCCTCTAAGGTCCACAAGACATAAGGAACCAAAGCCCGACTTGGGAAGCTGCCTGCATCGACTGGTGTGCCCCAGCTGGGGAGTCCTCTGCCGGGGAGTGGAGTGGTAAGGCCATCTGGCTAATTACAGCCTTGCCAGAAGAAAGTCAAGCCCGACTATAATGATGGTCAAGATCCTCATATACAAAAATAAATAAATAAATAAATAAATAAATAAATAAATGAGAGCTCATTTTTTTTCCTGTTCTCACACAGTCAAACAACCAAGAGCAGTGGTTAGAACTGTGGTTTCTGAGCTCCAGGAGTTTCGCAGCTTAATCTACCAAGCCCAGCGCCCAAGAGCAAGTTCACAGCTTTGTTTCTGGGGCTGCTTAACACAAAACCGGTGAACAAAACCAAATTCCTGTGATTACTTTATTACATACGTGAGGAGTCCCTCCACCAATTGTTGGACAACTTTCATGTATTCTGGGTTCGATTTTAAGACCAAGCCTGAGAAGGGCGGTGTCATGGCCGTCTTGGTCACTTTCCTGTTGTGGTAAAGTCACCCTCCACTCTGTCACCCACATGTGAGCAGACACACCTAAACTCTAGGGCTCACAGGGTACACAGATAGCAAAGGATAAGAGGGATTTCTTGGGAAAGAGGTTGTTGGAGTGTGAGGGAGGAGGGTTAAGAGAGGGTAAAGGGAAGAGATTATCAAAACCCATTATACTAATATATGTAAATGTCAAATAATGAATGACAATAGCATAAAGTTGATGGTTTCTGAGGAATAACACCAAAAGTAGGCCTCTGGCCTCCATATGAACATATATATAACCCTGGCACGCACACACACACACACACACACACACACACCACATATGAACATACATAGAACCTATCCCCCAACACAAGCACATGAACATACATATAACCCCTCCCTGACACACACATCCACACACATAAACATACATAGAACCCCTCCCCCAACACATACACATGAACATATATATAACCCTTCCCCGACACACACACATAAACATACATAGAACCCCTCCCCCAACACACATATGAACATACATAGACTCCGTCCCCCAACACACACACACACATGAACATATGTATGAACATACATATAACCCCTCTCCCGGCACACACACACACACACACACACACACGAACATACATAGAACCCCTCCCCTAACACACATACATACTTACAAGCTATTGATTAAAAAATCATGGTAAAGTTAAGCTGTTCTTAGTCACACTGTCACTTTGACACAAGCCAATATTCTGTTAGGTACACTTACGCCACTTATGCACACTTCCTCTCTGCCAACTTAAGATTATGTCAGTGCCCGTTGGATAAAAGCACAGAGAACTGGGTCTTTAGCTCGGAGTCTAAGCACCTGTTTGGTGTACATGCCGCCCTAGGTTTAACCCCCAGCATCGCAGAACAAGAGGAAAGAAATCCATTGACTTGAAGCTGCGCTCACAATGTGTTTATTAGGATGAGATGGCTTGGTGGGGGAATGCAAGCATTAAAACCTGAGTTCAGATCTGCAGCATACAGGTAAAACTCAGGCTCTACAGCACATGCGTTCAGCTTCAGTGCTGGGGCGCAGAGACAGGGAGTAGATTTCCAATACTCAATATCCATTCAGTCCAGCCAAAATGGTGAGCTCCAGGTTCACTGAGAGACCTTTTCTCACAAACTAAGGTGAATAGGAATAGACGAAGGTACCTAAAGTCAACCTGTGACCTCCACACTCATATATATTCCCTGGTGAGCACGTATGAATACACCATACGAAAAGGCATTGCCATCTGCACCAACATCTCTAAGCTAATGTAACGGCGGAATGTGATGTTATGACCCCAGGACATTGTTGCCTTAAGCCCCTCATTTCCAGTTGTGTGACCTGCCAGGGACCCCAACTGCAGTTCCAGGTGGGCCCGTGCACAAGCAACATTCGTGTTTTACTGCAGAAGCAATGACTCCCAGGCGGCCATATAAAAAAATTGATAATTAGCAAAGAAAGCCAATAAATAAATCAACTGTCCCTAAGTAGCCCGTGAACTGGCAGGATGATAGCCCATTTCCTTGTCAGGCATACCACTGTCCAAAGAGAGAGGTATCAACAGCAGGACCCTGCCCTGTGGCCGGTTCCCATGACCCTGCCCTGGTTAACACATCTCACCTCCCTATCTTCCCCAAACCCACGCCTCATCACATGTTTGTGTCTGGATACATATTTTCTGTCACATCCATCCATAGTGTGGTAGGGCTTGGGTCTGCCAGTGGGAGAACTGCCCCTGGGACTGCTTCCAGTAGTGACAGCGCCATGTCAGCTGGGCTCCTGGCAGCTGATCGTCGGCAGACAGCGCTGTCAGGGAAACAGGGACTTCCACATGCACGAACGAAATTAACTTCTGTGAGTCTGACATTTCCCACAATCAATACTCACAGGGTCCTTGTCTCCAGGATCAAAATTCATAAATCAAAAGCAGAAAGCATGAAATAAGGTATTTGATAAATCCATTAGCTGAAGTGGCGTTGTACTTCTGTCTCGCTGTCCGAAGTCTACAGAGTGAGGAAAACCCCTTTGGGCCTGTTCCACGGAGGTGTGGGAGGTCCCACCATGGCTGCCTACTATCCAGAGAATGCTCTGTGTACCAACATGCATCTTCATTTCAAAATAGCAGTTTGACCTCTATTCTTGCCCTGGGGTTCTGGCTGGGTGAGAAACAGAAGCAGAATTTATTCAGTATATGGAAATCTGCTTCATGGTTTTGCTAAATACAAGATGCCAACTGCCATACCATAGACAGGAATAGGGGATGGCACATATGTGTTTGCACGTGTGCATGTGTCTATAGACTACAGTTTGCCCATCCCAGGACAGTAAGATCATAAGCGATATACAGATGGGCTCTGTGTGTGCATGTATCCCAGCTAGTTAGAGAGCGTGCCTCGGCAGGTAGGAGCTGTGGACTCAAGGCTCTGCCTCTTTCTCATCCTTCAGTAGCAAAATAGAGAAGCACTAAGCAATTAAACATCTAAAACACACAATGCCCTCTCCTTGACCATGAGTCTTGTCCCCTGTGACTGCCACACATGCTTTATGGCTTATGCAGCACATTTTATGACAGTATTGCATCTACGTAGGCCTTCTGTGCACAAACCTATCAATCAAACCCTCAAGAGTTAAGGTGCAAGCCCTTCTCTCTCCTCTTACGGAGCTAGGGGCACCAAGAAAAAAGTTTAAAATTTCAAGCCCCATCTAAGAATAATTGGGGATGTTACCTTCATTTAAAAGTTAATAAACCTGAATGATTGTGGCTCACAGGAGTGGGCAGCACACCAAGGCAAAAGCAGGGGATTCTGTTCTGGTAGGATGCTGCAACTCAACTGGTCAATGACACCTGGCTTTGTGAAGCCCGAAAGAAGCAAGTGTTGAACTGCCTTTCACTCTCAACACAAAACACAACACAGAAAGGGATCCAGAGAGGTTTCTCAACACGTGAAAGCCTTGCTGCCAGGTACAGTGATCTGAATTCTACCCCCATCCTGTGCCCAGGACACACATGATGGAAAGAGAGAACCAACTATCACAAGTTGTTCTCTGACCTCCATAGAGTTGTGCATGAGAACACAGGCGCATGCACATGTGTGTGCACACACACCTACACACACACCAGAGGCATTCAACACCCAGGCAGAGGGCACTCAAGCACAAGCACACACACAAAATAAGTAAATGAAATGTAATACAAATTTTCCTTTCTGCAGGTAGAGGGTTTTTTCCCTATTCCAGAAGAATATACATAGCAGCCATGGATTTGGGTATGTTGTAGACTCTCTAAGATTCCTAGTTCCTAGTCCCTAGTGCTTCTAAACCTTCTCCCTGTAATGCTGGCTCCAAAACATGGCTGTTATGGAAAGCAGGTTTGGGAGGAAGCCTCTCTTTTTCTAGATTCTTGCTGAGAAGAACATACAGTGTTGGAAAGTCTTCTTGCTGGTCTTGTACTGTAGAAATGTCTATGACTTTGTGCTCCCCAACTCACACTGCTCCCCAAAAGAAAACTTTCTTGCAGACTGTCGTGTGCTACCCATGGGAAATCTGATTGATACTCAAGGAGGAGATAGCTTTCTTTCTAGAGTGATGATGCAGTTTCTTTGAATTTCCAGAAATCCCTAGTATTTTCCTTTGACCTTTCAGAGCCCAGGTGAACATCTCTCTCATCTCTCAGAAAAGACTGAATGGGAGAGCAATGCCAAAGGCAGAAGCATGACCAAGACACAAGGAACGCCACAGATAGAGCGGAGAAAGTGACTGGGCAGGAGAGTGAGCAGAAATAGGCTTAGGGAGCAAGGGGTGAGGAAGCCTCCCTATGGAAATAGTTCAGCCTCCTGGTGGTCAGGGCACAGGACACTGCAGTTGGTGCTCTCCTCTTTTTGAAGAAGATAGGTTACTAGATGTGGCTAGAATTCCAGGGTACTCGAAAGAAAAGAAACTTGGAGAGCAAAGATGTCTCAGGGCTGAATAGGGGGTGACAGCAGGTCTAAGTAGATAAGGAAGGACTGAGTGGGCAAGGGAGAGAGTCAGGGCTGGTCATGTGAAGGGGACAGAGTTGGGCAAGTAACAGAGGTGTGGCTGGTGAAAGAGGCAGTTCTGAAGGCAGGGATGGGCAGATGAGGGAGGTAGTCAGGCAAATGATGTAGACAGGACCGTGTAGATTACGGAGGCTTGGCTGGGTAGGTGAGGAGGACAAAGTTAGGTAGGTGAGGAAGGCATGGCTGTAAAGGTGATGGAGGTAGGGCTGTGTTGGTGATGGAGGGAGGACTGTGTTTGTGATGGAAACAGGGATGTGCAGGTGATGGTGGCAGGGCTGGGTAGGTGGTGGAGACAGGGATGCATAGGTTATGGAGACAGGGTGGGTAGGTGAGGGAGGCAAGGGTTTCCCAAAGCTCCATGCGTTTTTCCAATATATTGTGTCCTTTTTCTCTTTACTTCTATTTGACTAGGTTTTGCTTTTTCTCTGAACATGACCTTCATCATCCAAACCTTTAGAACATCTTTCTGCCCAGATAAACGGCAAGCCTGGTGAGTGGGCCCAGGACTGTGTTTTATATTTCACTATATCTTTGCTGCTCACTGCACTCTTTCAAATGTCTTTTGAAGGAAGAAGCAGAGAACAGAGTAACCATAGAAGAGAATTTCCAAGATAAAGCTCCAATCTGGGTCTAGGTGCAGACAGTACTGAGCAGTGTCTGGCTTTATTGGATATCTATGTATGAAATGCAGAGAATTTAACCTTTCACACATTTAAGACTTTGTTTCCTTTAATTATTAAGTCTTGGCAAAGTTTTTATATACATATAAAATAAAATACTTGTTATTCAACTGTGTTAAAAAAAAACAAAGGTAAGGAGAATGCTTTTGCCTCTAGTATTATTATATGAAGACAATGGCCAGCTCCTAAGGTCTTCATGCTCTACAGCAAGGTTTCTACTGACCAAGCCATTTCCCTATCCCCTGGGATTGCTTTTTTAAAGTAAAATAGGCAGAAGCCCTTGGCCTTGCCTTATTCCCTAAACCAACAAAGCTCAGCTGTTACCCAAGATGCATTGTATTGTTAAGAACCACATCCTTCATCATGGGCATGATGCGGTTACCCTGTCCCACGGAAAGGATGTCACCAGAGATGCCTTAAGCAGGTCTTTGTTTTCATTTGCATAAAGAGAACCTCTCATGGAGGAAATCAGCAGTAACACTCTTGCGACATTCCCTTTCTCAAGGTCAAAACTGAAGTATGTTATTGAAATAACTTTGAGTGTGCTCATATAATGACGACATAGTCTTGGTGCATTACAGGCAGCCATCAGTTGAATATGTAAGTGTGGCACAGCCGAGGTCTGAGCAGTGAGCCAGGCTTCTCTCACAGCAAGCAAGGGCAGAGCCTATCATGTTTCACGAATCCACACAGCGCCTGTAACTGCATTTCTCTCCGGAACAGATAGCTGCTTCTTTGACAAACCAGGAGAATATGACAATAACCTTTCCGCGTCTGCATTATACATTCCCTGTCCATCAAGAGGAGCCCATGGTTTGATACTTTCAGCGTCTAATTACAAAGCGAGCCAATAATTGGAGGCTCTCCCCGCCATATAGATCCTCTGTCGTCTCAGGTGTCGATAGCTGCGGCTTTCCCGGGGGGACCAATGGAAGATGCTAGGTGCCCTTGAGAAAGATTTTGTTGTTATTTAAATTCAATAAAGTTTTCTTGCACTCTGCTTTTATTCTGTCTGCTAGGTTGCATCTCCATCTAGAATGTCCGTTACCTTCTAAAAACACCACTGTGTGAGAAGATGCACCAAAGAATAGAGCTTGCTGGTTGAATATCAGGCCTTTTTTGCCCCTAAAACCTGAGAATTTACACTATGATAGCATATTCAAACTGTATTTTACTAGCCTTACAGTTAGGTGCAAGTCTGAAAACATTCCATGGGAATTAATTCAGAGTACAGGGCGGTGTCTTCAGTCACAGACAGAACAAGGGAAAGCAGCTTGGATATGGGAGACTGTAGGCTAGCCCTGTCTGGGTTCCTGAGCTAACCCATATCTAGGTGTCTCGCCTTCAGAGCCTGAGTCTCTTAGGCAAAGGAAATTCTTGACAGCCACACCAGCTGTAGCGAGACAGGGTTGAACTTAAGCTTATTTTGTGATTGCAAGATGATTCAGGGTCTGTGACGCCCAAGGAAAGTCCAACTGTGACAGAGAAGTTTGATGATTGGTATTTCGTGAGCATTCTTGATTTGGGAGCATGTCTCCCACACCAGAAGTCACCAAAACTATTTTTTTAATTTTTCCCGAGTCTTATTGTTTTTACAAAGACTTAACAACACACTTCAAAAATAGAATGCATTGTAGGAATAAAAAAAGTAAGGAAGCTAGAATATTCTAGAATAGTCTAACCTTAAGACTGAGTATGTCCCAGTATCATGACTTGAGCTATGAAAGAAACTAAGGATCCATCATCTGCCATGAGGACAAGCAGACAGAGGCATGGGGCTCCCACAGGTGCTAGTGAAGACTACGAGGAAATCAACAGCTATATAGGCAAACCTGGAAACTGTTGAGCAGAGATGCTGTTAATTGTAAGAACTGTGTTAATGTGCTTGAATGTTAGAAATAGGTTTTGTGTTTCTGGGTATCCAGAATTATCTTAGGAATAAACCAAAGGCTGAGGTGATGGCTTGGTTACTGAGGCGTTTGCACTGTAAGCACGTTGACCCGTGTTTGGGTCCCCAGTACTCTCGTAGAATGCTGAGTGCAGTAGCATGTGCCTGTAATCGTAGCACCAAAAAGGTGGACATAAGCAGGTCCCTGGAGCTCTCCGGTCAAGCAATCTGGTTGAATGGTTGAGCTGCTGGTTCACACACACACACACACACACACACACACACACACACACACACACTAGCTATACAAGAAAAACTATGGGGAGAGGAGGAAGTTCTGAATGAGCGAAGCCCTAAGTGAATGAATGCTGCTGATATTACCAGGTCAGGGCAAGAACCCTAGCTTCAGACCCATGGGAAAATGGCGAAGCCTGCCCCTATGGGTAAGGCTCAAGAGGGATGGTCAAGTCTTCCTCGGTTGACAGTGTGCAGAAAATGTCCACCCTAGCTTTGTCCCTGGTATGTCACAGCCAAAAATTGCTCCCCTGCAGAGACTATTTCCACTGAGAATTGAAACCCACTTTGTCGTTCAGCTGAACAGAATAACCCGCATGTGCTGTTCAACTCTATACAATAAATACCTAGAACTTCTCCATCAGAGAGCACAGTCTACCCAACCCCAGCTTTTCTGTGTCTGTGTGTTCATATGTTTTTATTTTCTTCACCCCTCAACTACCCCAGTCAGGTCCCTGGAGCCATGAAAGGACACAAAGATAAATAAAGAGTAAAGGAAGCAATGGCAATTCAGGGATTATATTACAGAATAATGCCTTACAACTCGGCTTTCAGACTGAATTGTCTTTCTGTTTGCGTTCTTTCCTAACTGCCTCCGTTTGGAAGTCTTTCCCTTAACACTGTGCACGTCGGTGGAACCCATTTCTAAATTTAGCACTACTGTTTCATTCCTTTAAAAAGTAAACAAAAGCTTTTTAGGGTGTAGAATACAATGTTTTTATTTTTTAGCCAACGTTTTCTTTGAACTATAAGAACAGGTAACTCCAAGGCAATGTCATTCGTGTCCATGTGACATGTTGGTTTTCAAGTAGCTGTGTTTTCTTGTTCATACATGAAACATGGATGCCTTTTCTGAAGTGTCCTACCTGTCACAGCACTGAGGGGAGAGATTCTCAGAGGTGTTTTCTGGAGACAGGGCATCTTGTAGAATCAACATCCTGAGCCTGAGGGGGAGTCCAGCCCAGGCTCTTTCAGCACAGAGTCTGACCTTTCTCTAGATGGCGGCTGCCTCCTACATGGTCAACACCAGACAAAGGCTCCTTGCACTTACCTACATCAGTCTGTTCATGAGCTACTCCGTGCTGCCTTGGAAACAGCTCTGAGAGAAGGAGGCAAGAACCTCTGTGTGGTGATTGAAGTCCGTAGGGTGTGGAGAGAGCCCTCATCCACAGGACTTCATGTCTGGGGTCAGTTGGATGTGGGGGGGTAAGTTCCCAGTCCCTTGGCCAAAGCCTGAGGTCCATGTCAAGGATCCAATGCTAGTGGCACCTGAACGGGTTTTATGGAGTGGGGGTAATATGGTTCAGTGTGATTTTATTCCTTTTCATTTCTTTTTGTAAATATGCTCCTGACCCCCACGTCTTTAGGGGAATTTAATGGCTATTGCTCATTTCTGATTCTTTGAAACCGGTGTTGGGGGGAAATTAAAAGATAAATTATCCTCATTTAATAGCTGTGGAGTCTGAGTCACTGTGGGATCTAGGGATGGTGTGCCCTGCTGAACACAAGCACATGACCGCTACAAGTATCTAGGAGCAGCAGGAACTAGAGCGTCCCTTTGCAGCCTGCTGCATGAGCAACTGACCCAACAGCTGAAGGTCCAGCCTTTTCTCCAGCCAAACTAAACTCCACTCTTCAGCCTTCCAGGGGGTGGTGGTGAAAGTTCCCTCTTCTTTCCGAGTAGCCTTAGGTATGCAGGACTGAGCTAATCAGGCCAGAGAGGAACATTTATTTGTGATACAATCAAGATGCACGCTGTAAACATCTTTTGTGAGCAAGTAAAGTTCAAATTTTGTTTGAAAATGTTAAAGTTTATTTTTCTTCTTTTGGAAAGAGTAAATACACTGTACTAACCCCCTTTTGCCCAGTCATTTCTAACACAAGAAGGGAATTGCCCTTGGATTGGAGACGAGTAATTAAAATCTCAACATTTTTGCAGATGCACATCTCATCAGGCCAAGATTCTCAACCACCAGTCTGTCTATCAAATCTTCTCATTTACCGAGACTTAATAAGAATTACACTCACGCATGCCATATATCAACTTACAAAAGCCAAATGATGATAGTGGTTTTTGTTGGGAGGAATTAAAGGGTCTCAGACAACCTTGACTCCTGACCGGTGATTGGCTGCTGCCCTCCTGATTCATACTGGAAGTTTCTGAACACACCAGAGTCTTGGTCCACGTGGTCCAAATGTAAGCAGAGCACAGAGTTCCCCTCCCAGGATGGGACACACAGCACATGCGACCACCCACGTGTGTGCACGTGTCACCGTGTGAGGAAGGACGAAGAAAAGAACAGCTGGTGGCGTGAGCTCACAGACCGCTATTTCCAAATTCTCATATAAACATTCTTTTCCTTTCTTTGGAATTTCCTGTGTAATCCAGGTTGACTTCGGACTTTTGGTAATCCTGTCTCAGTCTCCCAAGTACGCTGTCCTTGGTGGACTGGTTAGCATCTGACTTGTGGGTGTGTCTGTGGGGCATTGTTGTGACTGATGGTTGATGTGGGCGGGTCCAACCCACTGTGGTTGCTACCACTCCAGGGCTGCTGGTCCTGGGTTAGATAACAAGGCACGCTGGGCAAGCCATGGGAAGCAAGCGAGTAGGCAGCACCCCTCCATGGCGTCTGTTTCAGTCCTGCTTGAGTTCTTGTCCTGATTTCCCTCCGTGATGGAGTGTGATCAGAATGTCTAATCCAAATGAACCCTTGCCTCTCTCACCAAGTTGATGCTGTTACTGTGTTATCGCAGAACAGAGAAACAGAGCAGGACACCTGGTTACAAACACACTTCTTTTAAGGCCCCATTTCAAAGATGAGCAGGTTGTGGCAAACCGCTTACAGACATGACCTGTGTTCTGGCCCTTGAAGCAGGTAGGTACCTTCTTCCTTCCCAGATATGGAGGAAAAGTCTCTGCTCCTTTAAGTGTATACAACACGCATCCAGAAAGGCACCTCCTGCCTCGGAGTGTGCAGTTTACATATTTGCTTTCATTTCCCGGCGTGGTTTCGGCAATCGCATCTTTTGGGCCTGCGGTGAGCTTCGCTGACACACAAAGCTGTCCCTCAGAGGAACAGGGAGGGGGGGTGGCTCTCAATCTTGGCATGTAAATTAATTGCTAAATCACAATGCAATTTCTATGAAATTGCATTTGAATGCAAGATTAATAATGAATGAATTAATCAAGATTAATTTTATTATAATGAATACCGAAGGATCTAATGTTGATTGGCTAAGCGGCCCTCCCTGAGCACTTCCTTATGAATATTCACGTTCTGCTGGTGAACTCCTTGTTGAGAATCAGACATTTGAGGGAGGCTTTCCCAGATAACTCTGTGAGCCATGTGAGGGGAATTTCTTCAGGAACTTCTCATTTAGGAATTAATTTCCTTGCTACACTTGCCATCCCTAGAGGGGGTCTCCAGCTAATGAATTGTTGAGAAAATATATGAATTTTATATTTGGAAAATAAAGATTCAGTGTGTGGAAGGGGCTCTTTCCAATGATATTTCTCTTATCCAATTAGCACTACATATTTAAGAAAATTAATTCAAAATGAAATCAGGTGATGCTTTGGAATGCAATAAGGCAGTATCTGCCTGAGTTAGTGAGACTGGAGTTTGGTTGCATTTTCAATATTCAATTTCATTTATTCACAAATGAAAATGCTATATAACACTCAAATAAAAATGCAAAGATACACTGACCTCAGTTTCCTGGGCTAAACTCTTAGGAAAGGGAGCCATTTGGGGGAAGTTCTAATGATTTGCTGGGAGGATGGACGAAGAATGTCAGCTTTTCAATGTGCCTCAGGGTTGGGCCGTCTTCCACCTGAGACCAGCCCAGGCTGCTTCCTCTCCCACACCCTTCCATGCTAGCTTGTTCCCTATGGCCACAGGACTTCCTAGAAGAAACTTTCCCGTGGTAACAGGGACCAAAGGCACCTCTAATGTTCTACTGTCATTTAGTCTTGATGCCTCTTTCTTGTGGGAAGCCTCCTAATGCTGGTAATGCTTGCTCTTGGTTTCCTTTATTTTTTTCTCATTTCCTATTGCCCTTCTGCTCCACTCATGGGCTCAAAATGGCCACCTGTCCCTTCCACAGCCTTCTAAGCTGTGTCCTCGTTTCCCCCTCTTAGTTATTTTAACTCCCCAGGACCATCTCACTGAGCAGTATTTATTTAATTATATCAACTTGCAAGCAACTTCCAGCGTCTTTCCATATTACACCAAAACAGACAGACACACAGATAAACAGAGACAGATGGACACACAGCTAAACAGATACATAGTCGCACCAACACATGCACACTAATAGATAGAGAGACAAGCACACACGCGCGCGCACACACACACACACACACACACACACACACACACACACACATCAACACTAATGGGTACACCAATGGATCACCATTATCTCCAGCTCATACCATCTCATACTGTACCAGCTCTTCCATTGTTCTCCCAAGGGGCTCCATGATGGTGGAGGGACTGAGGGTGGCCAGGGGAAGAGTTGGGGACCCTGGGAAGGTCATAGAGCATCAGTTCTGAGCAGTGCTATTTAGGCCACGGCTCCAGTTCTTATTCCTGGTTTCAATCTGTCATCAGGAACTCTGAGTCATGGCCACTCAGTTCCCATGAGCAGCCATTCAGCACCCATCTCCTCTTCTTTTTATATTTTGGGTATTCCAAAATTTAATTTTATATATTCTTACATATGAAATTTGAAATATTTTAGAATTAGTAAACATTCAATCTCATCTTTGCAATAATGATGTCATCTAACTTTTAAAATCATAACAAGGCTTTGAAATATGCCAGCCCCTGGCATATGTTAATATATTGCTTGTAAAATTCACAGTCATTGATGCCAAGCATTTTCCTAGGCAAGCCAAATAATTATCTCTAATAATCACCAAAGTCTGCTTTTTAATCCTGGTTGGATGATGGGCACACTGGGGTGAAGCAAAGCTGCCCGACTTGCTTGAAGTTGCTGCCTCTCACCCACATTCCTGATGTGTTCATCGTGTTAAAATCCTCTTTTTCCCCATTGTAGCTGCATCTCATGCAGGCCAATGACAGACAGACACATACAAATAGACAAGCAGGAAGACAGATAGACATGGACACATAGACAAATAAATATATCCACAGACATGTACACACTAACAGACAGAGATGCAAACACACACTTACACAACACACCAAAAGACAGAGACAGAGAGGCAAACAAATGCACACACACACACACACACACACACACACACACACCACTCTCCCCTCATTAATGTTTTTCCTGACTGTGTTGTCTACAGTCATAGGGTTATCTGGCTTCTCCAAACAGTCCTAAGATGCAGGAATCAAGAGCATTGGTGACCTAGCTCAGGAGTTTGATGCTGTTCTATTCAAGCTGTAGACTCGGGAATTCCTTGCCCTCTTTCCACACCTCTGTGGCATATATTAGCCAGTTTCATTGTCTATTCTATATCATCAGCCCTTGGTCAGAAGGGAACAATAGCTACCCATAATGGAACATTCCTGTAGGAAAGAGTCCCCACTCTGCCTCTGTATTTCTGAAGATATGAGCACTGGCTAGTTTTCATGTTAACTTAACATAACTTGCTAGAGTCATTTAGAAGAGGGATCCTTAATTAAGAAGATGTCCTACCAGACTGGCCTGTGGGGGAACTTTCTTGATTAATTACTGATATTGGTGGGCCCATTCCACAACAGTGGTGGCACCCCAGGTAGGTAGTCCTAGATGGTAGAGGAAGCAGGCTGAGCAATTATAAGGAGCAAGCCAGTAAGCAGCACTCCTCCATGGTCTCCGCGTCAGCTCTGGCCTCCAGGTTCCTTCCCCATTTGAGTTCCTGTCCTTACTGTTTTTTTTATGATGAAATGTGACACTGTAGCATGAAATAAAGCCTCTCCTCCCCAAATATCTTTTTTCATGGTGTTTTATCACAGTGATAGAAACTCTAAGACAGTGCTTATGACCAGGGCTGTGAAAAAGATTCTTGAATGAAATCGCCTTTCAATAAGCAAGCGACTCTGTCACCAAAGGAGGGAAGAAGGAGAGGTGGGAGGTTGCTGTTGGTATGCAGAGCAATAGAGGACAGACAGCACAGGTTGGGAGAATGGACAAGCATGATGCACACAAAGAAGTGCATTATATGTTCCTATGAGAATGTGGGTTTAGAGTGTGTGTGTGTGTGTGTGTGTGTGTGTGTGTGTGTGTGTGTGTGAAGGCCAGGAGGCTACAGCTGTTTGTTGGGTTCTCTATCACTCTCTTCCTTATTCCTTTAATAAAGAGTCACTCACTGACTCTAGATCTAGTTGGCCTGCTAGCATGGTTGCCAGCAAGCGCCCTGACCCTCTTCTGTCTGCCCTGATCCTCCAGCATTACAGCATTAGCATAGCAAGTGACCACGGCCATGCTGAGATTTCTGGATGGGGATTGAGGATCCAAAAGAAGTACCCAAGCTTGGGCAACAAGCGCTAAGTCATTGAATAACCTCCTCAGTCTGGTTAAGTTGATTCTTGTCCAGGACATTAAATCTTAGTAAGTGACCTAACCCATAACTGCCACACATGCCACCCACACATCTGCATCTTCTGGAAATCAGAAGCTCCACATTTTGAGGCTCAGGGTGTCCAGGCATGCACCTTGCATTCACTTCTGCAGGTAGTGATTCTCCACCATAGGCTCTTTAGGTCTGACATTAAAAGCAACTTCAGTTCTAATTAGAAACAGTCTAAGTACCTGATGAGGCCACTTTTGCAGAATTCTACTTCCTCATTAAAATGAGATCAAGAGCTCAGTAATAGGAGCTGTCTCCCTCTTAACACAGCACGCTTCGGAACATTCCTCATTGCGGTCTGAAAACAGTTGTCTGACAGCATGAGGAGTGCAGAGCCAACGGATCTCCACAGAGTTCCCGCTTTCAGAGACAAGGCCTGATTTAGAATCCTCAAGAACCCAGGAAACCTGAATCACAATGATCCTGACAAACAGGGATCCGACGAGGTATGTTGGGCCTCAGTATGATTCGCAGGACAAGAGCTGAGCCCTCAAGTGCCGTTCAAGTGCAACTTCTCAACAGGATACTATTTCCTGAAGACTGGAGGAGGGGGAGGAGGAAGCATAAACAGTTGCGAAAGGAGCAGACTGCCCAGGGGAAAGCCCCGCCCAGGAGGATAGCCCCGCCCAGGAGATAGCCCTGCCCAGTAGGACAGTCCCCTCTATAATACAGCTTCTACCTCAAATGCAGACACACAGGACAGAGGACATGCATCCCAGTTTGAGCTGAAAACATCTAGAAGCCCACGTTCCATTCTGCTTCAGTCATTTTATAAAAATATCCTTTTATATGCATTGGGCCTGCGTTGAGATGCTTTTGAAGGATGTGTCTCTCCAAATTTAATGCCAGGGATCCTCATTTTGATTTGAAAAAACTACAATAAGTCCTCCAAAGAGGGTTAAATACTCTAGAAAACTCCTACATGTTAACAAATGGGGCCATTGCTTTACATTTAAAGGTGCTTAATTGGAGGAGATGCATAGAGGTCAAAGACAACCACTGCGGCTCTAATCTAAAAAGACTATTAACTTTCACCTTAAAATGAAGCTTGCCTACCACCACTTACAGTTAGTTCCTACACATCACATCCAGCACATGGCCTCCAACATATGACAGTAGCTTCCAGAAGAAGCCTAGTCATTAAAACTTTAGGAATACTGGCTTCTAAGGAATATGGCTTCCTTCTTCTCTCCCTCCATCCTTCCCTCTCTCCCTCCCTCCCTTCTTCCTTTATTCCTCCTTTGCAACAACTAATAAGATAACATCATGTTTTGAAGGTACCATCAATACTCTACAGGACAGAATCTCTGGGTTAGTAGGGTCCATGTAGCTAATCTGCAAGGTGTAGAATAAACATCATCACCCTTAGTAGTTGTTTCCACAGAACAAGGCCAAGATGGCGGATAGAAACAGCCTGCATGAGCTAAGGCTGTGAGCCAAGATGGGAGAATGCCTGTAGGCCATCTACTCTGTGTCTGGTGTCTGTCTTCCACACATTACCATACAGCACAGACCAGCAAGTCAGAGAAGTCTGGGGACAGAAAGCAACACACTCAGCAGTGTCATTGGCCCTGGGCCTCTATTCCTGGGCCTTACCTTACTCAGTCAGACTGATAATCAGCACTTCATCTTTCCAAAGAGCAGGTCTAATGGTCACGATCTTTGCATTTATGTGGCTTGATAGTTTGGACCACAAACCACAGCTGATAAGAACAATTCCAAAGACTTGCATTAAGGATGCCTCTGAAAGGGTATGTATCATCATCATCATCATCATCAGCAGCAGCAGCAGCAGCAGCAGCAGCAGCAGCAGCAGCAGCAGCGGCGGCCTGCATTGCAGACTCAAGGAGATGGGTATTCCACAACAAGAGCTAAGTCACATATTTCTGATCATTAACATTTTAAGAGCCATAGAGCAAGTAACACTGCTGTTAGTTCTTGGAGCTATCAAGAACCCCCGAACATGCCTTGGACTATGGATGTAGGCCTAGAGAACAGTTATCTGGCTTTTAGGGTTGTGCTGGGTCCCAGGAAGAATTTAGAGTCAAGCCAAGGTTGTCAAACGTGAGCATCTCCTAATGTGTTTAGAAGGGGGCAGGGTGAACAAGAAATGGAAGCCTCTTTAAAGAAATTTAAAATTCTAAGACATGAAAAGTGGGGTGGTGGGAGAGGAATAGATGTAACATGAGGGGGCCTGTTTGTTGGGGGTTTTTGTCCTGCCCGGCCCCACAGCTGTTTCGTTCCAGAGAAAATCATACACAAGAGATCTCTATAAGTTATAAAACTGATTGGCCCATTAGGTCAGGCTACTTATTAGCTAACTCTCATATCTTGATTAACCCATTTTTCTGATCTATTTTAGCCATGTGGCTCAGTACCTTTTCTAGCTGGGCAGCTCACATGTTGCTTCTTCGGGGGTCTGGGCAGGACTGGGAGGAATCAACTTCTTCCTCCCCAGTATTCTCCTGCTCTCCTGGCATCATTTCCACTTCCTGTCTGGGTTTCCCGCCTACACCTCCTGCCTGGCCAGTCAGCATTTATTTAAAACATGATTGACAGAATACAGACAATTCTCCCGCACCAAATAGAGAGATGACACAACAGTTAAGAGTATGAGCTGGTAGATTTATTCAATCAACTTGACACAAGCTCGACTTCTATGGGGTATTTTCTTTATTAGTGATTGATGTGGGAAGGTCCAACTAATTGTGGGTGGTGCCAACTCTGGACAGCGGTGGTTCCGAGTAGTAAAGAAAGCAGGATGAGAAACCCAGGGGGAACAGGTGGTAAGCACCATTCTTCCGTGGTCCCAACCTCAAGTTCCTGCCCTGACTTCACTCAACCATGGGCTGTAATGGGGAGGAGTAAGACAAGGAGACCCTTTGCTCCCAGGCTGCTTTTGTTCATGGCGTTTTATCCCAGTATCAGAAGCAAACGAGTACAGTTACTTTCTCAGCATCCCTCACAACCACCGGAGACTCCAGCTCCAGGAGAATGTGACTTCCTTTTCCAGCCTCTATGGGTACATGCAGTCACATGCAATACTTACGCAGTGATACACACTTGCACGTGCAATGAGAAATGAATCCATTCTTGACAGAGATGGGGGCAGGATACACGTACCATCCCACTTACAGTTACATGTTGACCATGTCTGATACTCTCCAGGGTTAATCAAAGGGCAAAATGAGTGCTGTTCAACTTTCCTCTTGCCTGCGAGTCACAATAAGACATAATGCTGGATGTAACGTCCCCTAGGCTGGAGGAAAGTTCTGAACTTGAGTCAAGGTGGATCAAGGTCTGAGTGATCCCAGAAAGTGCGCTAATACAGAGACATACACCTCTCCAGGTAATCAAATCCTGTTTTCTCTGTTCCTTCTCAAGGAGCGCATGTTGTGACCATGATACCGAGTCCCAGCTTTGCTCACCGTGTCCCCAACAGGTGTAACAATGGCGCTGGTTTCAGTTTTGCTAGGGCCATTCCATTAAGGCACACACCGGAGACTGCGCGCAGCAAGAATTCTTCTCTGTGTTCATCCCTGCCGGTGAACAAGGCCGAGGGAACTTCTCTTGCCCTATTACCTGCCTGTGGCCAGCTAGCCCACAAATTGAAGACAGGAAGCGTTAGCAGTGTCAGCTCCACAGGAGTATGGTTATCAACCTGCTTCTTCCTACCTCACACTCTGGCAACCTCCTTTTGCACAAGGGAAAGTTTATGCTTTGCAAAAGAATCGGCAAAAAGTCCTTCGAAGACCTTTAGCTAGCGCGCACACACACACACACACACACACACACACACACACAACCATTTAGTTTCATCACCCTCTTTAGCTAAACTAGGCAAAATTTTCACTGTATTAAATGTATGTGTTCTGAGAAGCTGTTCTAAGATAGCATTTTATCTGTCAAACTGGGAAGCAGATTAAGTCTTTAATGAAGTAGAGTTAGTATTTGAGAAAGAAAAGAAAAATTCACAAATACCTTTATATAAAATGTTGGAAAGCAAAGAAAAGTATTTATTTGTGTGCATGCCTCTGTATTCGTGATCTGAAGCATGATTAATAAAAACTCAGAGACAGAAATTGTGGTTCAACCTGAAGGTCAGAAAAGTAGAACAGCCAGCCATTGGCTATTACCTCTGCCTCAGTCTGAAATGGTGATCCTGCCTTCAGGAATCTCAGAATGAGACTGAGAGCTGTCCCCTCCCATCTTATATTCCTCTCTAGGGATGGGATTAAAGGCATGCACTGCCTGGTTTCTATGGCAATGAGTGTGGCTACTGGGATTAAAGGTGTATGTTACCACTGCCTGGTCTTTAAGGCTGACCAGTGGGGACTGTTTTACTCTCTGATCTTCAGGCAAGCTTTATTTACTAAAATACAAATGAAATGCCACAACAACGATCACTTCTAGCTCTGAGTTGTGCACCTTCCGTGTTCATGCCCAACTTTCTCACCCTATGCTGGGTTTTGCTCTTGTGGGTAATGCAAGCATTGATATCAATGGAAAGGATGGGGTCTACCATGTAAAGTGCATATCAATACTGCCCATCTAATGTACCAACACAGTCTACCAAGTGTTGTGGAACTCTGTCCTCTGGGCACGACACGGCCAGACATCGCCATCTGGAAATCAGAGCAGCTGTGATGACCCCCAGGAGACCCTCAAGTTTGATCCCATTAACGATCTGTCATGAGGAGAATAAGGGATGAACAAAGCAAGGTCCCCTCCTCCTCAGGGTACATAAACAGCTAGGAGGGGTTGAGGGGGGAACCTGTGTCGTCCAGGGGTGTGTTCACCTGTCTGTAGCTGCTGCTCCAAAAGGTTCGCCCACGCCCTCTAAGTAACTTCATACGCATGCTCCCATAACTCAGTGAAACTCTCTGGACCATGAACCTAGACTCAGGTGGAATCCTTCTCCTGTTCCACCATCGCTGCGCTATCTGGTGTGAGCAGACCTCAGTTCAGGAGAAGTCAACGGAACACCAAGGAAATACGGAAGCCAGAGACTCGTGCTGGGGGAACGAGCCAGAGAGGAAAGGATCACTCGGGTTCTTCTCATAGGGCCAGGGCGTTAGGTCATCCAGGCACTCCAGACTCCGTCTCAGGAGTCTCCGGCCTTTGTGATAAGTGGCCTGGATTCCAGAACGCAGTAAGACAATAAGACCTGGAGCTCAGCGAGGCCTCGCAATTCGTTCAACGTGCCTCAGCCCCGCATAATCCATTTATGCTAGATTGCAGCGCAAAAAAGGTAAAATGGAAAAGAATGAGATAAAGTCAGACAGATGTGATAGATACATGAGCAATGAGAAACACTTTGTCCTAGTGGCCGGGCTCTGCTGTCCCCTTAATCTCTGATTATCATAACTTCGGGGGTTATGAATCATTATGTATTGATCGGCTTAAGTGCACTTCTGGTGAGTGACAGCCATGCTCGATCCTATCTGCTCCCCGGACCTCACTCACTGAGTGTACCAAAGTGGTCTTGCTGCTGTCGGGTGACGCTAACCCCACACAAAGCTCTGTGTACATGAGCAGAAATACTATCCCACTGACGGGGGCTGGCTGGCTGTGTAAAAGGAGGCTGTATCAAGTTTACGCAGGTTACAAAACCATTAGCGGATGGCTCTCAGGCAGAACCATTTGCAGTGACTCGTGCTTGCTTCATTTGCACCGTTTGACAATTAAACCTTTCTAATTGGAGTAACGGGCTAGGCATTCTGACGGTTTTCAGTAGAGCAGACACACAGCTCCACTGTAACTTGAGAATGATATTCTGATAGATGAATTGGAAGCTTTTGTGAAGTTGAGGAGCAGTCTCTACGTGGACTGGTTACAGGCCTCAGAATGAAGAACAAAATCGCTTGACATTCACCATGAATTAATGATGCCCCCTTTGAGAGATTAGGAATGAAGTGAGCTTTCTACTCAAAACACACAGATTCTATTTCAGGGACGTTTATCAGCAAATGGGAAACAAAGCAGTAATAGAAATGGTTCAGCCTCAGAGCAGCACACCCTGGATCTTCAGAACTTGGTCAGGAGATCATCACGCAAACATGCTGGTGTTGGGTGGCCCTGTCTGTGGAAAAGTCTCTCTCAGAGTTCTAGCAATGGATTGAGGATTGTTGTTTTTTTTTTTTAAAATCAGTTTTATACCTCAGGAACATGCTTACTAATCATTGGTGCGCCAGGAAGACTCTGTCCCCAGTATCTGTGTCCTTGTGGCCCAAGAGGATAGCTTTAAGATGTTCTGTCAGAAAGAAGGGACTCTGATATTTCAGAAACTAGCAGAAACATTTTAGACAGTCAGGGAGCCTGGCTTCATCATGAACAATGATGGCAGGCTCATCCTTTGGGAGGCTGAGGAAGGAGGAGCATCATGAACACAAACCCAGCATGGGCTATAGGGTGAGACTCTTCCCCACCACACTCACAATCAAAATGATGATTCTTATTGCTTTAAATCTAAAAGGTTGGGGCTGGAAGAGAGTTCGGTAAAGTGCTTGCCATGCTGGCGTGGGCATCTGAGTGTGAACCGCAGCACCCATGTTAAAGGCTGTGTATTTGGGAGGGCAACTCCCTGGGAAGGGAAGGGTCTTGGGTGGACTTGAGGTGGTGGGGATGTGAACTTGAGGGATTGGGTTCAGGGGTAAATGGAGGGGGAGAGTAAAGAAAGAGATGAGTGGAGGTGGGTATTTCAGGGTCGGGTAGAGACCTGGTGCCAAGGAAACTCCCATGGCTCTACAAGGATGACGCCAGCTAAGACTCCTATGTTCCTATGCAGCCTGAATTGGCCATCTCCTGTGATTAGATTGGTGACTACCCCAGTTGTCACCAGAGAGCCTTCATCCAGTAATTGTTGGAAATAGATACAGAGACCCACAGTCAAACATTAGGCCCAGCTGGGAGAAACTCGCTGAAGAGAGGGAGGAAGGACTGTAGGAGCCAGAGAGGTCAAGACATCACACACACACTACAAACCCACATAAACAACTAACCTGGCTCACAGGAACACACAGAGTCTGAGGTAACAATGATGGAGCCTGCATGGGACTGAACAAGGATCTCTACATATATATATATATATATATATATATATATATATATATATATGTGTGTGTGTGTATATGTGTATATATATATATATATGTGTGTGTGTGTGTGTGTGTGTGTGTGTGTATACACACACATATATGTGTATGTGTGTGTGTGTGTGTGTGTGAGAGAGAGAGAGACAGAGAGGCAAAGAGGGACAGAGAGAGCTATGTAGTTTGGTCTCCTTGTGAGACTCCTAACAATAGGATCAGGGACTGTCCCAAATGCTTTGTTTGACTCTTGAGGAGATAGTCCTCATACTGGGTTGCTTTGCCAAGTCTTAATACAAAGGCAGGTGCTTAGGCTTCCTGCAACTTGATATGCCATGCATTGTTGATAACCATGGGAAGGTTGCCATTTTCTGAACAGAAAGAGAGGAAGAGTGGATTGGAACAGAGTGGGGGGAGGGAATGGGAGGAGAGGAAGGAGGGGAAAAAGGAATCAGAATGTAAAATAAAATAAATAAATTGAATTTAAGAAAAGCTGTGTGTTTGAGCAAAGTAGCAGCTTACAAAAGGGGAAAAATCTTTACCAATTATATGTCTGACAGAGGCTTAGTATACCGAGTATATAAAGAACTAAAAGAGCTGAACCTCAAGAAAACAAATGGGTACAATCTAAGCAGAATTCTCTAAAGGAGAAACACTAATGACTGACAAACATTGTAAAAAATGTCGAACATCCTTAGCAACAAGGGAAATGCAAATTAAAAGTATTTTGAGACTTCATCTCGTCCCAGTCAGAATGGCCAAGATCAATGAAGCCAATGCCAATGCCTGCTGATGGGGGTGCAGGGAAAGGGAAACACACACCCATTGTGATGGGAGTGCAAACTGATACAGTCACAATGAAAATCGGCATGGAAGCTTCCAAACAACTGAAAACAGGTTTACCACATGATCCAGCTATACCACTCTTGGGCATCCACCCAAAGGACTCTCCACCCTACTGCAGAGGTCCCTGCTCCTCCATCTTTATTGCTGCTCTCTTCAGAATAGAAGAAATTAGAAAAGCCTATAGGCCCAGCAGCTGATGGCAGATAATGAAAATGTGGTACATACACGCAATGAAATCTATTCAGCTGCAAAGGCAAATAAAACTGTGAAATTTGCAGGCTAATATGGAGTGAGGTCATCCTAACCCAAAGGACGAACACTGCATATTTCCTCTTGTATGTGGGTGTTAGCTTTAAGCTTTAGAAATGTATATTTCAATCAGAATAACCACAGAGGTTAGGTAACTAGTCAGAGAGTTGGAGGGAGGTGGACATCTTCCAAGAAGGTGTAAATGGAGTATAGTTTATAGAGAAATAAAGAATAGGGAAATTAGAATAGAAGGGTTGAATGGCAAGGCAATGGGAAGGCTTGGTGAAGGAGGAAATGTGGGGCCCGGACAATCAACACTGAAACACTAGAGGCTTTTGTTTATCTCTAGGTAGCTCTGGATGTCCTGGAACTTACTGTGCAGACTGGGGCAGCCTACACAGGATCACAGAGATCCTCCTACCTCTCCCTTCTTATTGCTGGGTTTAAGGGTAAGCATTACCCCATCTGGTCCTAAAGTCCTATTGAAAAATTATGGAGGAGAAAAGGGAAGAGGAAAATGGTATAATTATATTATAATCTCAAAAAATTAAATAAATGGTTTATGGAAGTCTACTACTGTAGAAGAGTCCTAAAATTTATATGGAAGTGGTACAGACTCACGATCTCAAAACTGGGGAAGCGAAGACCGGGAGATTACTTGACTTCTCTGGGTAGCCAGACTAGCTTACTTTGTGAGTTTCAGGTCAATGAGAGTCCTGGGCTTTTTGTTTGTTTGTTTGTTTGTTTTGTTTGTTTTTTAAATGTAGACAATGCCTGAGGAATGATACCTGAAGTTCACCTCTGGTATCACACGTATACAATAGAGCTACATATATATAGCACATACATGACAGCACATATATGCACACACACACACAAATAAGTAAGTAAGCAAATAAATAAATAATAAAACCAAACTCAACATGTGAACCAGGCCACATCTCAAGGGCAGAGGGGAAGGAAGAGCTGCAACCTGGGAGTGAGTCTCCCCCAGACCTCAGATCTGAATGAGTAGCTAGCTCGTGCATTCGGGAAACTACCTTGAATGGGACAGCAGGCTCAGGCAGTACTGAGCCAGCTTTTGAGCAGGGCTGATGGTCCAAAAGTCATGACCTGATCTAGTAGACATTATCTACTAAGTGAGAGAAAACGTAGCTCTCCCAGAAAGAGCAGAAACCAGACTCGGACAGAAGCCAATTGTGAATAAAGACCATTAGGGACCAATCTTCCCAGCATGACCCCTAGAACTCGGGCTCTGCTGTGTCAAGTAAGCTTAAACATCAGAATACTTCCTCAGAGCCATTCTTCATTTGTATGTCTTTAATTCAAGTTCTGGAGACTAGATGAACAACCAATAGGAAAACTCACCCCAAGTGTGTCATTTCCATCAGGTAGTAACATGAGATCTGCCTGGGTCAGGAAGCAGACCAAGTACTTCCTGTCGCCAGGTCAAACATCAAAACCATGATGCTCAATGTTTTAAGGACCTATGATCCTTAGGACTGTTTTCATTTTAAAACAAGAACATTTGTTAAACAGTAAGCTGAGTCCTGGTTTATTCTAGGAAGAGAAGGTAGAGGGTGGCTGGATCTGATTAGGAAATGCTTTGTAAATAGGAATCTGGGCAAGTCAGCAGCCAAGGAAAACATGGAAAGGAAGGAAGCCTGGGTGGCAGGGGCCTGGGATCACTGCAAAGAGCTGGAGGAGCAGGAATGGAGAGTAACTGTCACCTGGTGCCTCTGGAACCCTGCGACACAGAACTGCTCCTCGAGGCTTCTTCTTAATGATAGTGACTGGTCTGGTCAGCTCTCAATTGTTAGGCTCCCTATAGTCATTTTTGAGACGGGGCAACTACTGGGGTAAGCGCATCAAATGACTTCTTTATTAGGTCTGAACTTGTGCCAACGGGGCCCAACCCACATGGTGTCTTGCTCAGAACTCTTGGATGAAGTGGGACTCTAATACCAGGCTCAGCACCTCCGACATCTTCCACAAGGCATGCATCTGTACCTGCAGGGTCCCAAACCATGGGCAATGAGGCCCAGAAAGCCTAGTGTATGAAGTCTCATGCTAATGTCATTTTCTTGGAAGTTCTGCTTGAAATCTCAATCCTACGGCCTACACTGAGCATCAGTGTCTCAGGAAGACACTGCCCATGATTCTGTAGTTGCAAAAGTTGAGTAGGAAGTAGGCATAAAACTACTCACACAAGGAGAGAAAGAAACAGAGTTTACCTGAGTCTAGCCCAGCCTCTCTTTGGGCAGATCAACTCAACGACATCTACACCCAGCTTAACCCAACCATGCTGAAAGGCAGCCAGGAAAGCTAACATTGCCAAAGCTCAACACTTAATGCTGTGAGCATCATTATGTTAGAATGGGATGCTCACCCCTCACTTGGAATCGACTGTATATTTAGTATTCCTCAAGAAGAAAAATTTCAGCTCAGAGAGTCCAGAATTCTTATTAATTTCATTACATATAAAGAAGTACAGGCCGTTATGAGCCTCCTTCTCAGGCATACACTTTACAGGTATGTAATTAGTATAAAGGAATTTGAGTAGGCACAAGTTCAATTGGGTAGCTACCCCTATTACTGAAGGCATTTCCTTTCTCATTATAAGGTAAGTGAGGCTAGCTGACCTAAATTAAAACAAAAATCAACAGTGAATGAGCTGAACTGGGAGAGAAAATGTGACTTGTGGAGCCACACTCTACGGGGATTATGAATTCCTGGTGTGTTTGGGTTACGGGTGGACTGGTCTGGTAGTCTGTACCAGTCGTCGGTGTCTCTAGAGCTCAGACAAGTGGCTCTCTGTATTTCTGATTTTGTACTCCAAGGAGAGGTTCTGCCCTGGATTTTTGTCTCTTTGTCTTAAACAAGTCATCCCATGACTGTGATCTGCCATTCTGGTGGTTTTATTCAACTTCTATCTATTTTGCACTTTAACAATAGAGAGATTTCAAAAAAAAGTTCTTAAAAAAAAAACAGGATGCCCCTTTTTTAAAAAAAAATAGTGTTTTGGGGTCTTCTTCTATAATTTAGGCTTACTTCAAACTAACATCCCTCCTTTGTCCACCTCACAAGTATCTGGGTTGCTCGTGTGGTGTAGTGGTTGCTCCACTATACCGAGCTCCTTCATCCATTTTTAAGGGAACAAAGAAACCATACTTGTCAAAGAACTAGCATCCTTGAGCTGTTTGTTTCATTGCTTTAATGGTCATTTATGAGGCTCTCCTTTGGGAGAAATGTAGGTGATTGATTTCTCTGTCTGAGAGCATTTCTGTAGTGTGTGTGTGTGTGCATGTGCATGCACACATGTAAGACTGTGTATCTGTCTCCAACAGGGAGCTGAAAGAGAAATAAATTGGTTCCTGTCACTTCAACTGGAGTGTTCTAGTTCACAGCAGCTTGAGAGCCCCACACACGCTGCGATCTCTGCTCTGAACACAACCACATGCAGGACCCTCATGTTCACGGAAACCATCTACACCTTGGTTTCCACTTAGTAGCATGAAGAAATTGAGGGTATCAGTGGATGTTAAGGAGACCTGAAGTCAAAGATAGGGAAGAATTTAGAATGCCGAGTAGATCAGCCTGGAGCAGTTGAAGCTGCAAGAGGACCCTTGACTTCGCTCCTTCTCTTTGACTGGTACGTAACCAACAGTACCTGGCTTCGTCTGCTTTTAGTGCCACTCTTACCCAAGATGACCTTGAGCCCCACCCTTGTTCTGCCTTTTGGTACCCAAGGTATCTTTGGTACGTGTCCACCCAGGAGAGAACAGTGGCCTGACCTATCCCACCATTACACAGAGAAGACCTGTGAGCATCCCAGTGCCTTCCATAGGGGTTTGCCTGAGAAACTAAAAGCAAGTTTATTTATAAAAGTTCTAAATTACTGCTGATAGTCCAATTAACTTCTCAGAGATATATGCATAAGTAACAGGAGAGCCAGCAGCTGTCTAATGAATAGAGACGAGAACCGCATGCCCGAAGGCTCTGTAATCTATACTTGACTTTCTCACTTGCCCACCTGCTGTTGGCAGAGGTCACCTTAATTCTTGGCCTCTAAGCCCATTGGCCTCTGGGTATTGATTACCTTGGATTTGACTTCCATGTGCTCCAGATATTGTAGCTCCGTTTAAGGTGCTCTTGTTCCAACCCAGAACAAATACATGCATAGAGGTGGGTATGGTCATGATCCTTTAACTTGCTTTTGAAGGGCAATGCCAAGACCCAAGCCTAATCTAGAACTGAAATGATACCAAGCTCAGGGAAGTGGTGTGGTGCCCCCTATGAATATCCCTAGCCGACCTCAGCCTCATTCACTCTGAAGACTTTCTGGGCGCTCTGGACCAGGGCAGTGTTAATGTTTCTCCTTCCCTCTTGAAGACTAAGGTTCCAGAGATACATTGTTCAGCCATCACTGCCTTGTGCTCATACATGTTTGTGTATCTGCATGTGTGTTCATGTGTCTTTTATATGTTCATAGGGGCATGTGTGCATGTGTGAGCTGCCCTTTTTTCTGTCCTTTCCCTGCACCTCATAGTTGTTAGTCCACTTTCCTCCGGAAATACAGCCACTTAATGAGACTGACCCAACAGAGCATTGTCATGCTTAACTCATCCATCTTGCTCTCACCATACCTTAACTTCCCTGGGACCTACTGGGGTCACCCAGTCGCCATTACCCCTTATTTGCACATTCACAGTCCTGCTAGTGACCCTCCTGAAGTCATAGCCATACAACCTGGACCACGTTCATGGGGGCACAGACAGAAACACCCATGACTTGCTCCACGAGTGGTTTAAGTTCTGCCGTGCACTCTTCAACTCTCCAGTTGCCTGAACATAAAGGTTCTCCACCTGTGGACTCAGCTGGAAAGAGCTCGCTAGAGCTTTGGTTATTCCATGTCACCCGCCACTACTTACAGTCCTTTCACGGAGTCGCTCTGTAGCTATTTCCAATAATAATAGTTTAATAATTACACTTCACATGTCAGAAACAGAAAGTCAGATCACCACATGACCTATGACACATGACCTATGACACATGACATGTGAGAAAGGGTGTTCGTCATAAGTAAACAGGTGACAAGATGAAGGAATCATGAGAAAAACACAGAAAGTTTCCCAATGTTAGACACTGGCATTGTCTCCATGAAGCAGAGATGCCCTAACTCAGGGACTTTGAGGGACTCCTTGTTTAGGTGCTCGGAACAGAGTGAGGAGGAAGCCTATTCTCTGGCTATTGAATAGAGGCACTCTTTCTACAGCAAAAATGAAACTTGTCTAATCCTTCATACGCTATATAAATATACAATACTGTGTGCCTGTGCTTGTGTGCCAGGGTGGAGGGGCAGAGGTCAGTGTCTGGAGCTTCCTCAATGGCTACTCACCTTAGCTTTTGAAATACTCTGTCACCGAACCTGGAGCTCACAGATTCATCCTGACTAGCTGACCAGAGAACCCCAGCAATCCTCCTGTCTCAGCTCCTCAGTACGTGGAATGCAAGGAAGAGTTGCTGTTCTTGACTTTTGTGTATATGTGTATGTGTGTGTATGTGTGTATATGTGTATGTGTGTGTATGTGTGTATATAGGTGTATGTGTGCGTATGGTATGTGTGTATATGCGTATGTGTGTGTATGTGCAAGTGTGTATGTGTGTGTATATGTATGTGTGTGTGCACTTTACTGAGCCATATCCCTAGCCTCTAGAATAACTTTTATTTGTACATTTTAAATTTTTTTCAAAAGAATGGGTTATACTTTTTAATCATCAAGGTTTTAAGAGGCATGGTCTCTTTCCTAAGTTTGTGACTTAGGAAAGTCATGTCATGCAGGAGATTGTGACCTCATGAGGAGCAGGCTGGAGAAGTCACCCCTTGTACAGAGCACTCACTGTGCAAGCATAGGACGACAATCCAAATCCCCAGCAACCCTGTGCAGGAAGACACATGTGAAACCCCTATTCTGGGGAATCCTGGGAGCTCACAACTGAGCCCATCAGTTAAGAGATGCCGTCTCAAAAATGAGAGGGTAAACAACAGAAGAAGACAGCTGACATTGACCTCTGACCTCTACACATGCACTCATGTGTATGCACATACACATGCCCTCCACACATAAGGACCATCTTATAGGCTATATACAAACTCCCCAGTCACATACAGAAACACACACACACACACACACACACACACACACACACACACATATACCTTGCCTTGAATACTCCAGAGAGACCACAATTTGAAAATCCCCTTCTTTTGAGGTAAGGAATTTTTCCCATTAAAGTGCAGGAATCTAAGAGGGTGACACATCAAATTCTTGTCAATAATTTACAGCTCACGGGAATTAGTTCGTCAGCCCCGCTGGCCATACCTCCTCTTCAATCCAGGGAGCACAGACCTGTGAGAGCGGGGATGGACCAGCCTCTTTCCACGCAGTGCTTTGCCCAAAGATATGTCATAAATATTTACCAGAGGCAACACAGACAAGTGGCAGAGCGAATGGACAATCTAACACGGAATAACACAACAGAAAGATCCGGTCTGTGACTTGTCCTGCAGAGGAGGAGGAAGGAAGAGGTGCAATTCTTTATAATTACTCATCGTGAAAGTTGTCTTCAGTCCACAGGGCAGAAATGGAAGGTGTAGCGGTCACCAACCTTCTGTGCTGATCCGAAGGAAAGTAGCCAGAGCTGCTGGAGTCCTTCCAGGAAGATACTGTGGACAGAGTCTGTTCTGAGAGTGGAGGGCAGGGTGTGCTGGGTGCACAACCAGGGAGGAGTGACTTTCTGAAGGAGATGCCTTTCAGAACAGGAAGCCTTGGTCCTTAACACCGGGAAGAGTCAGGAAGGGGGAATCTCACTATAAATACCAAACCTCTGACCTGGAGGTGGTGAAGAATGCGCTTCCCTCACAGAGGTGACATGTAAGTCACTCAGGCACATGTGCTTGTCCTTCCCCTAGTTTTGACTCGTGGCTGTATACCTGCTATAAGGGGTTACGGCCACATCAGGAGTTTCCAGGTTCTTGGCCTCTCATTCAAAGAACTGAAAATAAGGACCCACACTGCTCCTCGAAAGAAGGAAGATAATGTTTTGGGAGCAAGGCAGCAGTACAGATTAAAGAGAGATACACTGTCAAGATTGAAAGCAGGTCACATAGGTGAGGTAATCAGGGGCCCTGAACTACAGCCTGGGGTCCATGAGCAAAGAAGTGACTGTTTCCTAAAGGCAGAGTTTGCGGGGGGGGTAGTCCTCTATTCTGAGTAACAGATAAACTTACACAATCATTTCCTCTACTGTTCATGTCCCTTCCCACAATGCATCTGCACACCTATATGCACACTCAGTTATGCATACACATAAGGTGGTAAATAGGGAATTTCCCTAAGAGGTTGAGAGTGGGCTCAGTTTCACACATGTACCCCTAAATAGCTCAGGTTGGACTGTACCCCTAAACAGCTCAGGTTGGATTGGCCACTATTTCCTTCACACCCAGATATGGTGGACACATACTAGAATAGAAACTGTCAAAATTTGATCATTATGGGGAACCTTCTTCAGAGATTGTTGAGTGTGTAGCCCAGTGCAGATGAGAGGTTGAGGGGGATCTTAGGTTGCATTGTTTGTAGAGGGGTAAGTGTGTGCATTGTATGTTCAGGTGAAGAAGGGTGTGCGTGTGAATGGCCCAGAACCAAATGGCTCCCTAGAGCACTACACTACCCCCTGTACCTGGTAGTCTTACATCTGCATGACCTTAGAATCAATGCTCAGTGACTGCCAAAGGACAACAGCTAGGGGCTGTCCAGAGGACGGCACCTCCGCGCCAGGCACTTCTCCGTGGACCTACTCCACATAGAGGATAATAGCACACATGCAGTCTTCCTGGAGTCTGAGCAAAATTCTCTTCAAATAAACAAGAGAGTTCCTAGCTTAGAAGCTGCCCTCAAAATACATGTGTGAGGCAAATCCAAGGCCCAGGGCCCAGGGCAAGCATCTGCTGGGATGGCAAGGGGCCCTCACCCAGGTTTCTGCCTGGGGGAGAGCTGCAAGTGATAGAGAGAGATGACCCTGCCCAGCAGCTGAGAGGCCCCAGTGGGCAGCCAGCCCTTTAGGATACCAGATATCCAAGGAGGCATTCTGACTCAGGGGTGGTCCAATTTCAACCCATGTAAACACTCAGATTCTGTTTCTGCTTTTGTTTTTCCCTCTTAAATCTCTTTTCTCCTTTCTTTAAAGGACCACTCCTGCTGCTGTCTGTGGGTCTGTGACCAGAAGCCCGTTTACTTTGGGTTTCTCTTCACTTGGCCAGAGGGACTTTATACACGTCTCATGTGTACAGGTGTAGCCTCCAGTGGGAAGGACCAAGTTGCCATGTAAACTGGAAGCAAAGGTAAGAAGGCATGGTAAAGGCATGCTTCTTACCACACGGAAGCAGCTTCACTCGGTGTTCGCCTCCCCCTTCTCTTCATTATCGGGGTTTGAGTCTTGAGGCTTGCTCGTGCTAGGCAAAGACTCTACCACTGCACTACAACGCATCCATTTTTCAACTTTGTGTTTTGAAGCACGATCTTACTAAGCTTCCCAGGCTGGCCCTGGAATCTAGCGTATAGTTCAGGCAGGCCTTGAACCTGCCATCATTCTGCCTCAACTTCCCAGGCTATAACGACAGGCCAACACCACCCAGCCTGGTGACCTTATTTTGCAGGGAGGCTGAGTTCTAACTTGTCCTTGTCACCAAAAGTCCCAATGGTTTCCCAGAATGAGTGAACCCCCTGTAACATTGTATGTAGTTGGGTATCTGAAGACATCCTGGTCCAATACCTACCAATCATACTCTATGCAGACCCCATGTGGACTCCAACAAACTCCTGTCCCCTCAGTCGTGATGACACTTCCCAGTCCTGAGAAACACTCACAGTTCTTTCTGTGTGAATAAGTGTGAATAGTGCAGAGTTCACATGGGCCATTCTGAGAGGGGAAGGTATAACCAAACTCATTTACTGAGCCCTCACTGGGGATTACATGAAGCTCAGAAACACCCACTCAATCCTAAGGTAGAAAAATGGAAAAGGCACCTTGGAAACGTGTGTGTGTGTGTCTGTGTAAGCACTCCTATGAGCAAGAACTGAGAATGCTGACATTCCCTGTTCACTAAGTCCAAAGTCGCTGTGCCATTCTTACCAATTTCTGAACCTGAAATTTCATAGAAGGTAAATCATTGTGGACAGGCAGTTTGCCCCCTTTTCCTCCTCCCCCCTCCTACCCTTCCTCTCCCTCCTATTCTTTCCTCCCCCTTCTTCCCTTCCTCCCCCTCCTCCTCCTCTTCCTCCTCCTTCCTCCTCCTCCTCCTCCTCCTTCTTCTCTCTCTCTCTCTCTCTCTCTCTCTCTCTCTCTCTCTCTCTCTCCCCCCCCCCGGTGTTTGTGGATGTGTGAGGACACATCTGTGTGACCATGACTACATATCTGTGTCTGCATCTAGAGGTAAGAGGGCAACCTTGGGTTCTGTTTCTCAGGCACCATGTACCTCATTTTTGAGACAAGGTCTCTCACCAGTCCTAACTCACCAAGTAGCTATGCTGGCTGGCCAGCAAGCCCAGGACTCCTCTTGTCGCTGACTTCCCAATGCTGAGATTATAAGAACACAACCCACAGGAAGTGGCTGCATCTTTAATTGATTTTTTTTAATTTAAACTTAAACACTGTGAAAGGCCTTGGAACAAATTTCTGCAAACCAATTCTGTTTTGCGTAAATAGACTTGTTTGATAAAAATTATTTAGCTTGTAAATATGCTCATTCGTTGTTCTTAAAACAATTCTGCCAGTTATCACCAGGGCTCAAGACAATCAAAATGGAATGAGCTACTTCGTTCATTGTCTGATGCAGAGTGACCAGTCTTGAAATGATATCATGAACATAGATATCACACATAGCAGCATGCTATGTGTGTGTATGTGTGTATAACACACACATATTTATATGTATGCATATACACATACATACATGCATACATATATAACAATAATAATCAAAGAAAAAGAGGTTATCAACTTGAAAATAGGGATCATGAGAGGGTCAAAGGAGGGAAGCTGGGAGGATCCAGAGGCCAGCAAGTGAAGGATAAAGTATAAAAACATATTTTAAAAAAGAAAGTTGACCGTACCTGGCTGTTCACTCTGGCTGCGGTACTTAACTCTGGTCCTTATACTCAGCTGCTGAACGCTTTACTGATGGAGTCATTTCTCCTGTCCACCTCTTTTCTTCTTAAGGGTGGTCAATGTTTATATACAAAAAAAGAATGTGGTTTAGTTGTAAAATTTATGGAACATAAGTTTAAGAGTATTAAAATTTTAAATATAGTTTATAGATTTAAATCATGGCCAAAGTCTGCATTGGGCCTAAGCCAAGCTCGGACGACGGGAGACACCCAAGGCGAAAAGAAATCTAAACACCTTAATATTCTTTCTATCTCTTTAGCTGTGAGCCTACTCTACGAAAGCAACAAGGATTTTAATTACACACTTCATAAAATGGCTTAATCTGGCACATTGTTTAAGCAAGAATAGTACAATATTTACAGGCTAAACAACATAGCGACGACAACAAAATCCGTAAGACATAGCACGAGCAGAAAGAGGATTCGGTGAAAATTTAATCACCCTAGGGCATGGGGAATTAGAAGATGCTCATCGCAGAGACAGAGAATAAAAGAGAACGAAGTAGGTTTTGGCACGTCTGTCTCTCTGATACCAAACTCAGTCTTCCTATCTGTGAAATGGAGATCCTGCAGCACACTGCCCAAGTTTGAACTTGCAGGGGAGCAGTCTGCATTCGGGCAGACTTCCGTAGCCCTTCCTGTCCAGCTGCGAAGAATCAGTGAGGAGGAGGGGCCTTGTGCCTGGGCGGCAGGCTGTTCGAAGCAGAAAGGTGGTGGGAAATCCTTGTGAGCCTTCTGTCCTGACTGCTACAGAGCATGTGTCATTGCAGTCCTGAGTGCAGATGAAAGCCCATCATTTGGTAGGGACAATTTAGCCAGTGATGTTAGAGGACCAGAGTGGTCACTATCCATCTAAGAAGGAAAGAATATTTTGTTAAATAAGCAATATTTCCATCAAATAAAAATCTGTTTTAGTATTGCATAGACTTCCACACTGCGACTTCAAAGAATTCCTCCGTTCCAATGCCCGGTTCCTGCAAGGAACCTCTCTTGCGGGACCTGCCAGCCTGGCTCTACCCTGTGACCCGCTGCGCCCGCCCAGCCTGCACCCAGCTAGCTCTCTAACCACCTGGTAATTGCAGCCATTTAATAGTGGTGATTCATCCACCTGGCTCTCCTGGCTGGAGCCTTAATTAGACTATTCCTGCTGCTGTGGGGGCCCTACTTCGGGCCAGTCTACACCTCTGTTAAGTGATGCCAGCGATAAACATGTTTAAATAGAGTCACTGCTCTTGGGTTCACTGAGCAGGGACACGTTTTATTTTTGTTAGGACAGAAAATGGCGTTAAATTGGTTTATTTATATGAGGCTGTGGACACATGGAATAGACTCCTTGGGCTGAGTCTGCTGCAGGAACTTAATGGATGTGGAGACTTTGTGGTCTAAGCTGGGCAGTATGTCCTGAAAAGCATTTTTTTTGACATTTTCTTAGTTTTTTTAATTAATTAATTTGAAAATTCCAAGGACTCCTGTTTTAAAAGGGAAAGGGATGGGTGTGGTGGCATTCCTGCAAAGCCAGCTGTTTCGATGCTGGGCATAGTGGATCACCACGAGCTGGGTCACGCTGGAGTCCGTAGTGAGTTCCAGGCCCATCTTAAATAAACCAGAAGTGAAGAAGAGAGAGGGGGGAGGAAAGAATGGAGGAAGAAAACCAAAAAGGATCCAGGGAAAGAAGGAAAGAAATAAAGAAAAAAGCGAACCAACATGGTAGAATAAATGACCGCAATCCTTTGTTCTACTTGGTCCAAACTCTCACGGGGAGACACGCAACTCCACAGAAACATACTTCATAAAAGACTGTGGTGTAAACCCCACAGCCAATTTGGAAGACAGCCTAATATGAGTAGCATCGGATTGGACAGTCGGCCTGCGAGAGACAGAGCTCTGAAAATGGCATGGTGTTCAGGTGAAAACTACCGAACCAGCCATCTCTTCAGCGGAGATCGCCTCATGATGTGGACCGGCCAACAGAATGTGCGGGTGCAAAGGTCTGTTCTCCCTTCAGGGGAAGGTGCTCGCAGGCATCCAAAAGCAATGGCAGTCTTCCCGGGTGTGGCTGGAAGCAGGCTCCTCTGTCCCAGGCGTTGATGCCAGCTCCTTCTTCCTGTCGCTCACCTCCTTGTCTATGTGTTATTTTGTTATTTACCACAAAGGCCAAGAGCAGAGGGGAAGGCTAATTTAGATACTAAAATCAAATACTCTCCCAGACCGGACAGCTTACTGTGCACTTGCAAACAGCCCCTAGAATGTCATTCCATTGTAGACGGATTAAAAACATTGAATGCCGCCGTGACCTTTCCATAGAAGAGGCAAGTTTAACCCGAAGCAAGATTTATATTGAGACTCGCCTGTCTCTTACTTTAGAGCTCCCTACTCCAGCAAAATGTAGAATTATTATTTTTCTTCTCGATTTTTTGTGGCTCCCAAATTAATTACACTGGGGTAATTTAGAATTGCATATTCTTACTCCGAATTATGTTGGGGGAAGCTAGGAACGCTTGCTTCTGTGCTCTCATTCCACGCCGAACCATTTAAGACACAGCATGCCCCGAACCAATAATGTAGCAGGGGTTTGTGCTCAGTGAAGCGAGCCGAGCAGGATGTCATAGCAAGTTAATATTTAAAATATAGGCAGCAAGCTCACCCTGGGCTTCGTGTTGAAATACAGGCTCGTCAGCAAGTCCCAGAGATTCCAGGCTTCCCAAGTTTGTAGCTGGAGGCTGCTACATTGCTCTGTTTTCCAAGCACTGCGCACAGAGCTGGGCTACAGTAGTATTACCAGAGTGGGGAAAAAAAGGAGATAATTTCCAAAAGGAGACAGAAAGTTTAAAAAAAAAAAAAGAAGAAGAAGGAAGGAAAAGAAAATAGCAACCAAATCAAGCACAAAACTCACAAAAGCACAAAAGCTCCCCAAACAATGGTGCTCTGTGTGACGGGAGCTCTCCCCTAACAGCCTCGAGTGTTTAACATATTGAAACGGTTCATCTTCCTTCAATGGACTTTAATAAGTCTGCCAGGTAAGAAGATGCGCGCCATGCTTCTTCATGTTGTCTCGCCTCCTCAACATATCTGTACTGATGGGCTCATCTAGCTAACTTTACGGCCTCGGCGTGTGGGGCCCAGAGAGCTCCGTTATTACCATCATCAATAACCCGTCCCCAGCTCCCCTCCATTCCTCACGCCTTCCCGGTGCCCTTCCCCAACTAATAAGGGCGCTTTGCCACGATCGCTGATCAATACGTTTGGGCACCTGTTCCCTTCAGTCACCTCACCTTGCTAAAGCACGAGACAAAGGAACAAATATGATTTTGACTAGATCTTGTGGAGGAACAAGAGATCCAATCTGCAAAGTGTCCCTTTGGGGCCAATTTACACAGATAACCAATTTTTACCACTGGGATTCATTTCTGTTTTGCTCCCCAGACATGCTGCCTGAAAATAAAAACAGGCCTCCCTGGGTATCATGCTACCCAAGCGTTACCATAAACATTCCATTTTAATGCATATATCACCAATGAATGAGCTGCAAGACAATTGTAAATACTATATTTCTAAAACCTTCCTCCATGCACGTGGACCCGAAATACTGATCTCTGTGTCTCCAACTGGCTTTTTCACTGTTCTTGTTTTGTGTTAGGATAATAAAGGTTTTGATTTTGTATTTATTTTTGACTCCTGGGTTTTAAATCCATTGGGAACTAAAGTATAATAGGCAGTATGTCAGGCATTTCTGCTGAGATGGAGGAACCTCTCCCCTGCCAGGACATGGGCCAAACTGAAGAACTCTCTAAAGGTTACTAGTACAAACCAGACGGATGGTGCGCGTGAGAAACATGCCAGCCTCAATTTTAAGAGTAAGAGGAAAAACACTGGCCATGATACTTCCAAAGGGAAATGCCACAAGCAAAACACTGGCATTCCTTCACAAAACCAACATGTAAGAAGATGGGACGATGAAACTGTCTTTTGGTACTCTTTGGGACAAGGCTGAATAACCAGTTGAGAGTCTCTCCAAAATCCACAGCCAAGGCAGAGAGGCTGCATGGTGCACGATGTCACTGTTGTGGTGTCCCACCATCTAGACAAGGCTGTAAAACACACACACACACACACACACACACACACACACACACACACACACTCATGTAACCATATAGAAGGCAAGACATAATCTGAGCATCATATACCTCCTGCTTTTTGGCATCATGTTCAAATCCAATTATAAACTAATAAATACAACGGTTATGATATCAAATAGAAAACCATTCATCTAAATAATGTGCCAAGTAGAGAAATAGCCACTCTTTGGATTACTTTAAAAACTGCATGCTGTGGATCCTTTGTCTCAACAAACTTCAGCTGTACTTCCAGGAAGCGTAAGAAAAAGAAGGAAGGCAGTTTCTAAGCTGAGGCTTGTTTCTGTAGGTTTGCCGTTTGTGCGAGCTCTTTAAAGTACCAGCTTTGCTCAGTGCTCAGTATTTTATTAAGCCAAATTTTATGTTTAGCTATTTTTCTTCTCAGAGACATCTTTCAAGTGCAAGAAGAATAACTCCAGTCCTGGTCACATCTGCATAAAATTTCAAGGAAACAGGAGAATCGACTCTGACCACTGTGTGGTCTCAGTATATGGAGACCTTAAAGACAGTGGCGTTAACAAACCATACTGCGTCTATGGACTCTACGCTCGCATGCCCACCCTTCGGCTTAGCTTACATTACCACAACTAAAAACCACACTCATTTCCAGAAATCCAAGAAACTCTTCAAGCTGCTGCTGTGGTGGTGAATGCTTCGGAGTTGCCATGGAAAAGGGACGAGCCGAGAATTTTTTTTTTTTAAAGGAGCTGTTTAAGCCACACGGACTAATCACACATCGTCAACACACAGTGGAATCCTCTCCCTGCACCGTCGTTCTTCATAACTGAGGAATCCAGACAGATCTCCCATTCAGCAGCCGGAGGACCAGGGTCCCCCTGTGGAGGCAGAGTCTCGGCAACAATAATACATACACAGGACAAACCCCAGCCTAGAGCTTTGATCCTAGGTCAGAATGCAAAATTCACAATTCAAATTTTGATTCGATTTTATAAAATATTGCAAATTAAGTGTGGAATTTTTATATCCTCACTCTGTAGAATAAAGCAATTTTAAATACAACACCTTCGTTGAAAAAAATATCTCCGTGAAAGTAAAAATCTGGAAAGCAATCAAATATTAATTTAGCATAAAATATGGGATATATTAAAATGTAGCATTGGCTTTTCCTCACAGGGTATTTTTATTTGTCTGGGTTTCTGAATTTTAGATAAGCCTAATTTATTTCTTTATTCACTGTATTTGGAATTTAAGTGTGTGCTTTGACGCATATCCCTCATGTGTTAACAAAAGTTAGCAGGGAATTCCAGCCCTAAGATTAACCATAAATAATAGCTGTAGGCTCACTTCTCCCTGCTTCGTGTCTGCCTGGAGTTCAACAATGCCAGCGTCTTCCCCCAGAGAATTGTCCTTCCCGATGGAATGTCATAAAATCCTGTCTTCTTGCTGGTCTCAGGGTCAGGCCGGGGTCAGGATTTCCCCATTGTTTTTGATAGGGGGAAACCGACCTAGTGCAGAGTTCTCCTGGAGGGGAAGGAAGGGGCCTCAGGATCAAAGTGTCCCCCTCCCTGCCCGAGTGGACGTGTTCTTAATGCTTCCCGGTAAGCGGCACACATATTCAAGACGTGCCACGCTCTGTACACACAGTTCACGTGGATCACCTTAGGGCCATGTCCAGATAAATGTCTTAAGAGCAAAACCGAGTGAGTGAACCAAGGCAGGGAAGATTGTAACACGGTAAAATGAGGAATAGCAACCAGGAAGTGCTGGAGAGTCTATAGGCAATGCACGTGTTTATATGAAACATCTTCCCTACTGGGTTAGGGTGGTTGATAATTGTCCGCACCCAGGAGCCTAGCATGGAAGATGAATGTGTGTTCTGCCAGCCTTCAGCAGAACCCCGTATGACCACAAGAAAACTGACGTGGATAATTATTTTGATCTTCTGCAGCAGCATCTGTGCAAACAGAATTCAGAAACTTTTTGCAAATATCTTTAAGATGGCCTTTAAAGGAATTGGTGAATTAATTAAAAGAGCTCTCCACCCCTTTTGGGAAAGTTCTCATACATGGATAGTAAATCAGACTTTGAGGTGAATTTGAAAAATTCTAAACAAAAGCCTTCATTGGTTTTGTGGCATGTAGGTGACAGGCCATTTCTGAGGAGTGGCAGATGTGTTTGATAAAGCACACTGGATGATCTCAGAAAGAAAAAAATAAAAGGGACACCGGCCACAGCAGTTCCTGAAAGGCAGCTTGTCTGTGTGCTTCCTTGGCCCAGGCAGGATGCAGCGATCACATCATACGCCAAGAAACATGGAAGAGATTTCAGGGTTGATTTTATTCCCACTCAATCATTAAAACTGTAATAACTCACTCTTCAAGAGGACCCACCATAAAAATCCTCCCTCCAGCCTCTGTCGGCTTTCTGCCATCATTCTTCCTTCCGGACCAGGACCATCCTTTCCTTTTCTTTAACCATGCTCCAAAATAGTTCTGATTGACTGCAGTGACACCTACTGCTGGCAAAATTGTTCTACCTGGACTCTGAGGCACAGCCTGGGGAACCTCACTGGGAATCTGAAGACAAACAGAGTGTGGTTCCCTGAGGCAATCACCCCTGAATGATTACTCCTGGGCTAGCTCCGACCAGGCGGTCAGCACAGGGCACCACAGTCAGTCCCTGGGTTCCTCTCCCTGCTATAAGCCAGCCAGCAGCCCTAGAGTAGGAAGCTGAGGAAACTGCCTCTTTCCACAGCTGCTCTTTGCTCCACAAGCATCCTGTCACAGGGGGCCATGCGGTGTAAACTGTCATCTGATGAAGAAAATTATTTTTCCAACTGCCTCCACATTCTGCATAGACCTGTGCTTTTTTTTTCCTTCAACAAAGCGATACTAATTTTCTCTTGAAGCACCTGTAACCCATTCCCACTATGGAGACAATATTATTTTAAATCCTGACCTTCGCTACATTCTCAACCTTAAGAAATGCCAGCATCTGTTTATATTTGAGGCCCTGATTTGAGAGATGCTCGTTTGCACTCAGCCCTTGCCCATGGGTAAGGACATGTTTGCAGCCAGCTTTTCTCTTGTGTGCGTTCGCGCGGCATCCAAAGCAACAACAACCTAAGACCTTACACGGCTGGAATAGTTTAGGGCTGACACCGTAAACTTTTGCGATGCAGAACATCACGAGGACTTGATTGCTTTCTCTGTGAAGGCCGCAGCATCTCCACTCACCTCCTAGGCTGCTAGTTGGTCCCAATTCCATGAACTACTGAACAATAATGCAACATTAAGGGAGAAGAATTCTTTCTGTGTATTGCGTGTCTTAAAGAAACCCCTTTCTTTAAAGCCACGTGTGATAGCTTCAACATAATAAACAGTGGCCTCTTTCTCCTTTTTGATTTTGAAAAGGAAAATCATAACACAGAGAGGTCCCTGTCCAACTGGCTTCCCGTTGTCTGATTTGTAAGCTTGCACACACACAAATGTGTGTGTTATGTGAGTAGCATGCACGAGGCATGTATAAATCTAAGATATATAAAACAAGCGCACTAAACACAATTTAAACAAGTAATAAGGACTTCATTTTCCTCACACAGCAAACACAATTGCAGCCGTGACGATGCTCATCAGGCTGGCGGGAGTGATATGACTTAGTTTAGAATTGCGGTCCTTAAAAATCTGACAGTAGGCACAAATGCACCACACCCATTAACACAATCACAAAAGTTGAAGCCAGAGAAGTTGTTCTGAAGAACCAATTATTGTTTGTCACTCTACAGTGCCACCACATGGAGTGACATTTGAATATAATTCAACCGGTTCCTACTCCAGGAGCCTCTGCTAAGAACACCAGGGACAGGCGCAGAAGGCAGCAGCGAGGGACAGCCAGTCTTCTCCCTGGCGTGGGAAGTCCAAAACGTTGCCTCATGAAAACTGAGATGTCCCGTTGCTCGGAACACAAATGCACTGTAGTAAACACAAAGCCACCGCTGCTCTGTTCCATCAATAAAAAAGGAGCCATTTGGTAAAAGGATTCATTACACATTTTCTATTTAAATCAGTTTATAAGAACCAGATGTTAAGCTTCCCTTGATAGGGAAGAAGGAATTATAAATGAATTAAACCGATTTTTTTTCTAGTCAATCTTACTGTCCCCTCGTTCTCAATGCACCGGAGTCTCTTAATAATCACCTGGATGCGCCCTTCTCTTCTACCATTAGGGCCGATGCTTTTGTCAGCTGTTCTCTGAGACATCAGGCTGGAAATTAGGAGGTCCCATCAGATCAAAGACCTGTGTTTTCTTTTTTAACATAAACACGCACAGGTCCCAAATCACATCAACTAGAGAATTTCAGGATCAAAATCGCCCCATAAGAAGAACATCTATAAAAATTTCAGCCTAGGCTTAAGTTCTATGCTCTAATAAAGCATCTGTGGTTTCAGATTTTCAGGACCCCTCGTCAGTTTGTTGTAAAGAATAAATTACAATTCCATCAAGTTTGAGAGAGAGAGAGAGCTAGTTTCTGCTCTTGTGTAGAAGACGCTACACAGTTGCGAGGATGCTTAGCCCCCAAGCCAACCGGGAAACATATTTCATGTTCTCCCCCAGGGCCCTGCACCCTACATGGCTCGCCACCTGCAAGCCTCTTGCCCTGGTAATTGTCTATAAAGGAGCTTTAATTAAATGCTCGACCTGAATGGTCTCAAACATTTTTAAAGAGTAGGGCTTACAGTAAGTGATACCGAATGGGGAAGGAGAAGGTGGGGTGGCGCTACTGTCTCCTGGAAGGGCCCATTGATGACCTTAACGACCTCACCTCCCTTACCTAACTTCAACACTATTTTTTCCCTTAGCCTGCATTAATGAATCCAATAAATAAAGCATTGTATCACCCATTTGGAATGGACATTAATTTTAGAACAAAACATTAATCAATTTAAATTTATGTACTAATGTAGACACAATCAATTTCAACTTCTTATGACAATTAGCAAGGCTTTTGCTACATCTCTAAAACACACTGACCCATCAATTACGGTTTGCATCAAAGTAATGCTAATGACATCACCTCAGTCCTTGGGCTGTCAGCAGCCCACCCGATTGGTCAACTTGAATGCAGCAAATCAATTAATATAAATTATACATGCATGGAAAGATGGGTTAATATCATAAGTTAATTTAATTAATTGTGTTTGATTAAATGAGGTGCTTTCATTAGCCCACTTAGCCACGAACCATATATACATCATCATAATCTTTTTACAAGCTCAGCCACCCAGGCGCAGACCTGACATCCAGAGCATATTCAAATCGCCAGCCTCAGCCATGCAAACCTCCCTGCATAATTAACAGCTAAACGAGCTGCGGTCACTTAAGCTGAAAAGAAAACTGTTCCCATCAACCTCTCTGATACTGTTTAAATTGAAGATGTCATGGGTAAAACAAAGGTGAACAGACGATGGTAATTAAAAATTAAAAAGGACAAGGGGGGATTTTCAACTAATGGAGGCAAAGTGGAGAGAGGGCTGAGGTTCCTGCAATGCGAGTGTGGGTGTCAGGTCACCATGGGCCTCATCCTCCCTGGGCTGTGCTTGGCAGGGACGTCTACGGGAATCCGGGAAGATGGACCCGGACACAGACAGGGGAACGGAGATGAAATCAAGAGCCAGTGTATCAGGAACAAATGAAATTACATGACGCGGGCTGAAGTCTGCTTTACCATTATCTTGTAATGGACTCCACCACACGAGGTGTGGCATCCTGTCCCAAAGCTCTGAGCGCTGACCGTGTCCCCAGTCAGTCCAGCCGCGACGTCAGGTAGCAAACAGTGCCTGGCGAGCAGGCTCGCTCGGTGTCTGAGCGTGGTGTTCATTAAATGGATTTTTGTTCAGACGAGGTGGCAGAACCTTGACATAAAATATAGGGGTGTCTGATGGAAGTTATTCATTCCTTCCTGGTTCGATGCACAACCTTCCAGGGATGGTTTTAATTCACACTGCTTCCCAAAGTATAACAAATAATGCAGCTGCGTTGCAGAGGCAGCCCCGGGCCTGCGCCGCAGCACCCGTGGAATGTTCTGGACACAGCAATGGTGGGGGCATTGTAGGGGCCGTGGCTTCGACATGGGGCTGAAGGCAGGAGGGTGACAGGTAGGGAAGATAAGAGTTCAACTCATCACACACACGGAATTCCTTCCGTGCCGAGGCCCGTGGGATTTATATATTTGTTACAAGTATTTGGGAGCTGCCTTTCATCTTCGACAGAAAAATGAACAGAATCTTGACAGGGGCATCTATGCCAAGTGCAGAGAGAACTATCATGTATGTGGTCATCACCATGAGCAACAGGGCTTCCTAGACAAACACAAACACTACAGACGGACAGTGCGTAGCCACAGATGTATTCAATTACCATTTGCCTGAGAGACAGGCCCATGGCTGGAGGGAGAAGAGGCAGAACAGGCTTCATTATAATTTGTTTTGGCAGCAAGAAATGGCTTGTTCTTTCCCATACCAGCTGGGGAAAGACCTCCTACTTCTAGACAGAAGGAAAACTTGATATGAATGTAAATTCTGCGCTTGCACGGTGTATCTGCAGCGCAGGAAATGTGGCTCACAGGCTTGTGCAACATCCTGAATCACAGTCTGCCCCTGGTCTGGCAGTATCCGCTGAATTTGAGGCTCCCTCTATGAGAACAGTCCTATTTTATTTATTTATTTAGAAATAATGGTGTCCAGTGGCTATTGGTTAGGGATGGCCCAACCACCAAATTTCTGCCTCTATTTCTGGCTGCTGCTTGACCTCATGAGGGCATTTGCACATTGTTTCAGCTGGAGAGAGAGCTATGCTCCACCCTTTGTGTGTTTGCTATTTAAGTCAGCAAGTGCTTATAGTGAAGACACAGTCTCAGAGAGGTGCTTAGCCTCTGTTACTGTTAGCTTGACTCACAAAATTGCCCTCGGCCCTAGCAGAACAGAGCATCCTCCATATCAGAGCAAATCTCACTGTGTCAAGTGCGTGGCTTGGTGCTACGACTGACAATTTCAAAAGCTCCCATGGGACTGGAGAGATGAGGGGTGTTCAGTGGGTGGGGGCTCTTTCTGCTCTTCCAGAGGCCCCGAGTTTGGATCTCGAACTTTCTGTCAGGAGACTCCAGCTTCAGAGGAATCGGACACCTCTGGTCTCTGTGGACACCTGCTCTCACACTTGGTGGTGTGTACACACACAAGTAAAAGTGGAAAAACAATGAAATTTGGTTTCACTGTGTAGACCAGGCTGGCCTTGAACCCAGACAAATCCATCTGCCTCTGCCTCCTGGGCACTGGGATAAAAGGCATTTACTACCACTTAGGTGATAAATAATTTTATTATTAAAGAAGTCCCCTGTGATTGGAGCCCCAGTATCTATTTCTATCCTCTATTTGTAGAAGGCTGTCTATGTGACGGAGTCAAGATTCTGAAATTCTTACCGTGGAACCAGCCACTCCCCAGGATCTAGTTTTCTCATAACAACTGTCTAAAGTTTCAGAACCGCAAGCCATGCAGGCCACCTTCTGCCCTGGTTCTCTTCCTGTCTGGACCTTGTGCCATGACTCTGTCTATCCACATGGGCAGGTATGTAGCCAGCAAGGTAGAGAAACAAAGCTGACACCCCTTGCCAGTGATTACAGAAGAAGAACCGTATTATGAGTACGGAAATTAATGAATCTCCTATTTATTGAGAACCTTGAGTTTCAGAGTCACAGCCGTCTTACACTGCAGGTCTGAGGTGTGTTTGCCCCGTCTTTCTCCCTCAATATCTAGGTCGACAGCAAATTCCTAAAGCACGATAGGAAAAGTTCTCTTGAATCTAATAATAAATGGATCTACACGCACATAAACAGGCTTCCTGTGTGCATCTTCAGCTCTTTCGCTCTGCTCCTTTGTACTGTCATAGGACCCTGGAGTCTCTGGGACCCAAAGCACACACCTCCCAGTGAGAGTTTTGTGTGGCTAACTGAATCCTCAGAGAACATCATACTTCGTGGAGAAATGAATTGAAGGGGTACATGGTTCTTTTGGAATGTATGGTTCCTTAACCTGACCTTAAGGACTTGGAGAAATTCATTTTAGATTTAATATTTATGTGTTAGTTGTTTTTGTAAGGCTGTGACCAAGTACCAGAGAAAACAACAGTGGGAAGAGGGTTTATATTGGTTCGCAGTCTGAGAGAACACAGTCTATGACGAGGGGCGCGCAGGACAGAGGCCACAGCTAGGGGTGTGGCAGCAGGTTTGTGAGCCAGCAGAGTCAGGCTCAGCTCACATCTCCCTGCAGACAAGGAAGCAAAGACAGGGAAAGAAATGGAGCCAGCTATGAAGCTTAAAGTCTAGGCCCATACAGATACTCACCTCCAGCTGGGCCATACTTCCCAAAGCTACCACATCATCTCCAAACAGCTCCAGCAACTAAGGAGTAGACAGCCAAACACTCGAGGCTATGGGGACCTTCATTTCACACCTAAACCTAACAGCGTCCAACTTATTCAAATGCTAAGTCATCGAAACTTTAAATGTAAACAGAAATTATTTCTCAGAGAAGCAGCCAGAGCATATGAGCTTTTCAGTTCTGGCTCAGGGTTCTCTCATCTCAGGTGTTTATGGTGGCACTGACCCTACCAAAATCTGTCAGCATCAATCACTTCACAAAACCAAGAAACTCAGAGAGCCCAGAAATGAGCTCTGTAGGAGAAACGATTTGAGATGAAAAAGCAAGACTCGCTGTTGTTAAGGTAGCGTCCCAGTGTGTGAGAGGAGGGGAAAGTCCTCCTTGTGTTCTCAGAGGCGTCCCAACACTTCTGTGCCTGATGCTTCCTCTCAGGCGGTAATGAGCTCAGGTCCCTATCCAGCAGGGGGAATGCAGGCAGCTGCGGAAAAGCAAAACCTGTATAAATTCCAAATAAAATTGCTGAATAAAGTCTTAAAGTTAAGGTTCTTTAATGCAAGATACATGAGGCATTCTGGGGGAGAAAACCTTCCTCTGATCTGATGTCATAGCATACAATGGAAAGGAAGGGTTATGCAAATGAGCTACTGTGGTGTGCACACTGGGACCATGACAGGGTAGCTAGGTGGGGGCCAGTCAAACGGGGCATGCACTGGAAATCCCAGTTTCTGTCTATGGCATGAGATGTATCTGTCCTTCCGAGCATTTGACTGTTCCCTTAAACAGGCAACCTGGAAGCCTGCAGGTGTCCTGTGGGACTGGATGCTAGGCGGCAGAATATTGCCTCTGCATGGAAACAGGATGAACTTACCTTCTGGCAACCTGAAACGTCGCTTGAAACCTATGTGTGTCAGAGGACCCCCTGGGCAGGAGAGAAGAGGGAAAGGGGCCTCTGAACTGATGGTATAATAGAGGACCCGCTTCTTCATCACAGCTGGAAAGAGATGGGAGTAAGTTGCTTAAAGGGGATGTTTATATAGTGCCTCCTTTACCCCCAAGAGAAGCATTGCGAGCCAATAGCCGACCTCACAGTGAAATGAAAATAATTTAAAAATGCCTCCTAAACTCTGGTCTGCCATTACTGAAGTTGTTGAAAGATCTAGAAGTCAGGTGATAGGAGGAGAAAGGGGCCAGGAAATCAGTAGAACACTTGCTGCCCAGAGTGAAGAACTAAGTTCCAATTCTCAGCACTCACATTCAAAACTGAGCATGAAGGCGCATTCCTGTAATTCTCACACTGGGGAGTTCACTGATCAGTCAGCCCAGCTGAACCCATGCGCTTCAGATCCACTGAGACAGCCTGTCTCAAAAATGGAGGTAAAGAGTGAAGAAGACACTGGATATCAACTCTCTCTCTCTCTCTCTCTCTCTCTCTCTCTCTCTCTCTCTCTGACACACACACACACACACACACACACACACACACAGATATTTTTAAAGAGTATAAAATAAATTATTTTCTTATTTACTGGGATATACAAGGTCATTTTACCTACAGTAGATTTTGAGAAAGCCTGTGGTGGAGAGATCACCTTACATTACTGAATTAAATGGGAATAATTGTTTTTAACCTAAAAATGATACTTTAAGCATATGAAATCAAACATTTGATTTGAATCTCCCCTCAATCTAGTTTAAAATTATTTTTGTAAGTTGAATAGTTGTTTTTATTGTGGTATTAAGATAATTGGAAACAAGCTGGGCGATGGTGGCACACGCCTTTAATCCCAGCACTCAGGAGGTAGAGGCAGGTGGATCTCTGTGAGTTAGAGGCCAGCCTGGTCTACAAGAGTTAGTTCCGGGGGGAGTGGGGGAGCAGATAGTTAGAAGCGACAGTAAAATGTTGGGAGCAAATTTATTATCCTTAATTTTCATGAAATTTAAGGTGAAGAAAGTTATCCTCGACATTTCTATGAGGCTAGAAAACAGTTTATGTGTAAAGCAGGCAGCTTGTCATCTTTCTACTTTATTCACTACTGTAGCGTGTAGTGCAAGAGGGCACACCTGCCATGGTGTGTATGAGAAAGCCAAGGGAGTCAGGTCTCTCTACATGCCCTTCTGGGGGTTCTAGTGGTAGAACTTGGGTTGCCCAGTTTGCAGAGCAAGCTCTGCTTCCTTTGGAACCATTTCTTCAGGTCTGACTTTTAAAATCTGATGATGAGAAAGTCAAGACACATGGTGTGTCCTAAATAAGCCTTTAAACCTAAGCAGTGTGTGATGGAAGGCAGACAAAGCTGCCATTTATTTACATCGCTATTTAGATTAGTGCCAAACAATGGCAAATCTGCAGATACAGTAAAGGACTTCATTCCCCTGGGGTTGGAGGGAAGGTTGGGGAACTACCTGAAGAAACACATGAAGAATCTTTTCTTTTTCTTCTTTTTTATTGTTTTTATTGTGCTACACATTTTTCTCTGCTCTCTTTTTTTTTGGTGATTTTATTGAGCTCTACATTTTCTCTGCTCTCCTCCCTGCCTCCCCCCTCCCCTTTAACTCTCTCCCATTGTCCTCATGTTCCCAATTTACTCAGGAGATCTTGTCTTTTTCTTCTTCCCATGTAGATTAGATCCATGTCTGTCTCTCTTAGGGTCCTCATTGTTGTCTAGGTTCTCTGGGATTGTGAATTGTAGACTGGTTTTCTTTGCTTTATGTCTAAAAACCACTTATGAGTAAGTACATTGATATTTGTCTTTCTGGATCTGGGCTGCCTCACTCAACATAATGTTTTCTAGCTCCATCCATTTGCCTGCAAATTTCAAGATGTCGTTATTTTTTCTGCTATGTAGTACTCCATTGTGCATATTTACCACATTTTCCTTATCCATTCTTCAGTCGAGGGGCATTAAGGTTGTTTCCAGATTCTGGCTATGGCAAACAATGCTGCTATGAACATAGTTGAGCACATGTCCTTGTAGTATGATTGAGCATCCTTTGGGTATATATACTGAAAAGTGGTATTTCTGGGTCTTGAGGAAGGTTGTTTCCTAATTTTCTGAGAAATGGTCATACTGATATCCAAAAGGGCTGTATCAGTTTGAACTCCCATCAGCAATGCAGAAGTATTTTCTTTACCCCACATCCTCTTCAGCATAAGTTGTAATAAGTCAACATAATTATTCACAGACCTTGAAAGAATACTCAACTTCATATAGAAAAACAAAACCTCCAGGATAGCTAAAACAAAACAATCCTGTACAATAAAGGAACTTACAGAGGCATCACCATCCCTGACATCAAGCTCTATTATAGATCTAAAGTAATGAAAATAGCTTGGTATTGGCATAAAAACAGAGAGATGGACCAATGGAATCTAATCAAAGACCCAGATATTAATCCACACACCTATGAACACCTGATTTTTGACAAATATGCTAAAAATATACAATGGAAAAAGAAAGCATCTTCAACAAACAGTGCTGGCATAACTGGATGTCAACATGTAGAAGAAGAAAATAGATTCATATCTATCTCCATGCACAAAACTCAAGCCCAAATGGATTAAAGACCTCAATGTAAATTTGACCACAATGAACCTTATAGAAGAGAAAGTGAGAAGTAGCCTTCAATGCATGGATACAGGAGGCCACTTCTTAAATATAACAGCAGTAGCAACAGACACTGAGCAATAATAAATAAATGGGACCTCCTGAAACTGAAAAGCTTCTGTAGAGCAAAGGAAGAACACAGTCAATTAGACAAAAAGGCAGCCTACTGAATTGGAAAATATTTTCACCAAACCCACATTGGACAGAGGACTGATCTCCAAAATACATAAAGAACTCAAGAAATTAGACATTCAAATTCCAAATAGCCCTATTAAAAAATGGGGTATAGAACTAAACAGAGAAGTCTCAACAGAAGAATATCAAATAGCCAAAAGAGACTTAAGAAAATGTTCAACATCCTTAGCCACCAGGGAAATGCAAATCAAAATAAATCTGAGATGTCATCTTACACCAGTCAGAATGGTTAAGATCAAAAACACCAATGATAGCTTATGCTGGAGAGGATGTGGAGTAAGAGGAACACTCCTCCATTGCTGGTGGGAGTGCAAACTTATACAAGCACTTTGGAAATCAGTGTGATAGTTTCTCAGAAAGTTGCTAATCAACCTACCACAGGACCGAGCAATACCACTCTTGATATACCCAAAAGATGCTTAACCATACTACAAAGACATTTGTTCTACTATGTTTATAGCAGCATTATTTGTAATAACCAGAACCTGGAAACAACCTAAATGCCTCTCAACTGAAGAATGGATAAAGAAATGTAGCACATTTGTACATTAGAGTACTTCTCAGCAGAAAAAAAAAACAATGATACATTGAAATGACTTGCAAATGGATGGAACTAGAAAAAAAAAAACCAGCAACAGCCTGAGTTAGGTAATCCAGACCCAGAAAGATGAACATGGTATGTACTCACTCATAAGTGAATTCTAGATGTAAAGCAGAGGATATTGAGCCTATAGTTCATGATCATGATTTCTATAGTTCATGATAAATAACAAGGTGAACCCTAAGAAAAACATTCACAGATCCACCTGGAAAGCGAAAATAGACAAGATCACCTGACAAAATTAGGAGCATGGGAGTTGGAGGAGAAGGGAGGGTGTATGGGGAAAAAGAGAGGGGAAACAGAGGGGGGAGAAGAACTTGAGGGAACAGGATAGTTGAGATGAAGGAAGGGCAGAGATGAGAGAGCAAGGAAAGAGATATGTGATGGAGAGAGCCATTATGGGGCTAGCAAGAAAACTGGCACTAGAGAAATTGCCAGGAATTCACAAGGATTATCCCAGCTAAAACCCTAAGCAGTAGAAGGGGGGGACCTGAACTGGCCTTGCCCTGTAGTCAGACTGATGAATATCTTAAATATCACCATAGAAACCTTCATCTAGCAATTGATGGAAACAGAGGCAGAGACCCATAGCAGAGCACTGGGCTGAGCTCCCAAAGTCCAGTTGAAGAGTAGAAGGAATGCGAATATGAACAAAAAGTTGAAGACCACGATGGGTTCACCCACTGAAACAGTCTATCTGAGCTAATGGGAGCTCACCAGCTCCAGCTGGACAGGGAAGGAAACAGCATAGGACCAAACTAGTCATGCTGAATGTAGGCAATTGTATGGCTGTGCATACTGCGGAGCCACTGGCAGTGGCACCAGGATTTATCCCTGCTGTTTGTACTGGCTTTTTAAAAACCTATTCCCTTTGGATGAATACCTTGCTCAGCCTAGATATAGTAGGGAATGCCTTGGACCATCCCAAAGCAATTTGCCTTACTCTCTCTGAGGAGTGTGTTGGAGGAGGAGGCTGCTTGTTGGTTCCTGGCTGCTTAGCCCAAAATAAGCACACAGATACTGTGTTAATTAAATCACTGCTTGGCCCATTTGCTCTAGCTTCTTATTGGCTAACTCTTACTTATTAATATAACACATTTCTATTAATCTGTGTATTGCCACGTGGCTGTGGCTTACTGGGTAAAGTTCCAGCGTCTGTCTCCGGCAGGGCTACATGGCTTCTCTCTGATCCCTCCTCCTTTCTCCCAGTATTCCGTTTAGGTTTTCCCACCTTGCTCTGATTCTTTATATCTCTGCTATAGACCCAAAGCAGTTCTTTATTCATTAGTGGTAATCACAGCATACAGAGGGAAATTCCACATCAGGAGTGGATGAGGGGTGAAGTAGAGGGGTTTGTGGGGTGAATGGGAGGGGAGGGAGTGGGAACTGGGTTTGGTATGTAAATTGGAAAGAAAATAGTTTGTTTTCCTTTAAAAAAAGAAAAAAGAAAAATTGAAAAAAACGGGAAAAAATTCTAGAGACTTATTTTATGCAAATATGGGGGTCAGTACTAGTGAATATTCATTATGCATTTGGATGCCATAAAATTTCATTGCTGCATGTAGAACTCTAGAAATATCAATTAGCTCTATTTTGTTATTAATAATATATTCATTATGATACAGATGGTTTGCAATTTCTATATGTTGAACAATTATGAATAATGTGATATTTATTAGGATCTTAAACTCCAAAGGTTTGCGGGTTTCCTTCTCTAGTTTTATATTGTATTATTGTTTTTAGCTATTCATATTGCAGTATTATTTATCGATGTATTTATACAATGGATAGCCTATTGCTAAGTATTCCTTCAGACAGTAAAAGGCTTGCTATGCAAGGAATAAGGACCTGAGTTTAGGTGCATAGAACACTCCCAAGAAATTAGAAGCAGAAACGTTTCTCTGTGACCCCAGAGCTGGGGACATGAATGTAAGTGGAACCCTGGAGCTTGGTAGCAGGGTGTTCAGTCAAATCAGTGGACTCAGTTCAGTCAATAAGAAATCTTGTCTTTCAACAATTAATATGTTTAGTGATAGAAGATGACAATTCATATTAACTCGTGGCCTCCATATGTACACATATGAGTATACTTATACACATAAATATGAGAGAGAGAGAGAGAGAGAGAGAGAGAGAGAGAGAGAGAAAGAGAGCAATAGAGAATACCTTAACTTCTTGAGTTCTTCCCCCTGATTATTAATGTAGTTATACCAGTTTGATTCACTTAGTGTTTAAATGGTAACATTTTAAGCATTTTTTATTGTTCTCTTCTACTTTTTATGTATATGTGTATTTATGTGTGCACACTTGCATGCACACACACAACAAGGAGGTCAGAAGATGGCGTCTGGTCCCTTGAAGATGGAGTTATATGGGGTTGTGAGCCAGTCCATGTGTGTGTTGGTGACTAATCTCAGTCCTGTGCTAGAGAAGCAAGCACTCACCCGCAACTGTCGCTCCTGCCCCTAGTGTAAGAACAACACCCCGCGTGCTGTACATCCAGTGCAGTTCTGGTGCCCTCCATTTGTCTTTTGGGTTTGTGTCTGTAGAAATTGATTTCATGATAATATTTTGATTCCACTGGTAGAGTTTTCTTTAGCATTCTTTAAACAGTTGTGTGTTAGGGAACAAATTATCTCAGTCTTTGCTTGTATGGAAATATGTTTTGTCTTAATTTTTGGAAGACATATTTGTGAACATTACAGTCAGTTGGCATTTTGTTCCTGTCTCCCGGAATTTAAAAGAAGTCACCCACTGTTCTCTAATGGAATCATACTTACTGAGAATTATCTTTGTTACCTCTTATGTGGTAGCCTATTTTCCTCCTCTGGTTACCTTACAAATTTCCTTCTAAGCTCTAGGGTGTTGTTGTTGCTGCTGCTGTTCCTGTTTTTTTTTTGTTTTGTTTTGTTTTATTTTGTTTTGTTTTTTCTTTGCTTTGCTTTAGCAATGTAATCATTATATACTATGATAACCTGTTTCCATGTTTTTGAGAGACAAAGTCTCACTCTGTAGCACAGGCTGACTTCAAACTCATGTTGATTCTGCTGCTTCAGGCTCTTGGTAAAGATTATAGGCAAAACCCACCCCAGCTATCATAATGTACATTTTTCTTTGCCATTCGTTCATTCTGTCTTGTGATTTTCTGAGCCTGTGACATAATGCTTTGTATAGTGGCATGCCATTTGTATTTTAATAAATAAATAAAAGTAAATCAGAAAAGTAAAACAGTCACACTGGCCAGGCAACAATGACATACCCCTTTAAACCCAGTAGTCACATTATCATACCATAAAAACCAGGTGGTGGTGGTGCACACCCTAATCCCACAGTCTCACAACTAGAGAGGATTATAAAATGGGAGGAGACAGCTCTCAGCCTCAATCTCATTTTGAGGTTTCCTCGAGGCAGGATCATCATTTTCAAACTGAGGTTGAGGTGGGCAGTCACTGGCTGCTTTGCTTTTCTGGTGCTCAGGTTGAACCCCCGTATTTGTCTCTGAGTTTTTAGTAATCATGTTTCAGGTTGAATTTCGAGTGTCCTGTGAAATTGTTACTCAGATATGTATCTTGCTTTCTGACGCCCACCACACCCCCTCTTTCTGTGACCCCTGCTTGTGAGCTCTCGCAGCTTCCCAAGGAAGGAGCTTGGGGTGTTGCGGTTTTAGTTTGGTTGTGGTGAAGTTCTTTCTCTTCCTGAATGCAATCAGGTGAACTCCCTCACCTGTCCTCAGACTCACCGCCTTACATCCCCACCTGCGGTTAACTCTTCTTTTTATTTTTAAATTGCTTTTATTGAGCTATATATTTTTCTCTGCTTCCCTCCTCTCCTCTCCCCTCCCTTTCAACCCTCTCCCATGGTACCCATGCTCCCAATTTACTCAGGAGATATTGTCTTTTTCTACTTTCCATGTAGATGAGATCCATGTATGTCTCTCTTAGGGTCCTTTTTGTTGTCTGTGTTCTCTGGGGTTGTGAATTGTAGGCTGGTTTTTCTTCGCTTTATGTCTAAAAGGCACTTATGAGTGAGTACATATTATATTTTCTTTTTGGGTCTAGGTTACCTCACTCAGTAAGATATTTTTTAGATCCATCCATTTGCCTGCAAATTTCAAGATGTTATTAATTTTTTCTGCTGTATAGTACTCCACCTTGTAAATGTACTATCTTCTTTATCCATTCTTTGGTCGATGGGCATCTAGGTTGTTTCCAGGTTCTGGCTATGACAAACAATGCTGCTATGAGCACATGTCCAACAATTGTTACTTAAGGTTTTTCACATTTAGACTCTTTCTTTTATTTATGTCTATTTTTACTCTGCAGTTTTAAAAATCTACTGGGTTTTCCATAATTATAAATGACTCTGTATTTCCCATTTACACACTCTTTGCACCGATTCTTTAAAACACATCACAATTGTTTAAAACCTTATGCAAATTCCAAAGTGTTAGTCATGAGGGGGTCTGTTAATATTGTCTGTTTTACCATTTGACCATATATTTCATATTCTTATTTATGTTCCTGTGGATCATTTAATTTGTTTTTAACCATGTATCAGGCATAGTAAATGTTATAGTGCACACACTCTAGATTATTCTTTTCTGGAATATAGTGAGTTGTTTCTCCAGCAGGAAATTAGGTTGCCAGTACACCACATGTGTTTTGTAAGTAGTCCATTGTGATGCTCATGTGAAGGTGTGTGTGTGTACATCTATCTATGTATGTTTGGTCTCCACTCACAACACATTGAACTCAGACCTGAAGCATCTTTTATGTCCCTCACTCACAATGGTGATCCTTTTTGAGTCCTAATGGCAAGTCTAGGGGAAATAACCAATTCCTATGATTGAGCAGGCCTACCAGGCTCCAACTCCCTGGGACAGCTGGTGCCTTAGAGATCTTTCTTCAGAACTGGTTTTTCCAAATGACAATATCATGAGAACCATACAAGCCTCTTGCATGTGCAGCCAAGGGTTAGCCATGGTGAGGGAATTGACACCCAATTTTGGGAGCTTCGCTCTTGGCAGATCACTCCATTTTGGAGTGCTTTTGCTCAGTCTTTGTAGCTCTAATGTCCTCCTATGGGGTTGGCCTCCTATTGTGTCTTACTTGCTACAGTTTTTCCTCTTGAGTTTTGCAGCTCCCATAGCTCCAAATCCATCTTGTTCAAGATGTCCTCTGTTGTCTATGGTCTGACCTTTAACCCCATGACCCAGAAACTCTGGAGGAGGTGAAGTGATGACAGGACCCATGAGGTTCTCCTAGTTCTCTTCTTGCATTGTTAGCATTCTCCAATCTTGTTTCTGATTGTTCCTACGTCCCTTCAAAGACTTTATCATTTTCTCCAGAGTTTATAGCCGTGTTTCAGAAGAGTTGATCTTCTGCACTTCATTCTCCAAACTCTAGAACAAATTTCTGAGAATTACAGTGTCTCCTTGCAAAATGTGTGAAGGGTTGAACCAGGGGTCAACCCACAGTCTTATTCCCACAGTCTGCTCTTTTCTCTGTCCTCCCCCAACAGAGCAAACAGAGGGGGCTTTTCCTGTGGTGACCTGGACACAGTTGGGACATTGTCTCTGGGCTTGTGGCTGCCCCTTGGATGCTCCAGAGAAGCTCAGTGAACTGGGGGACATAACTGCACTGTCTCCCTGGGTGACGTCCTGAAGGCCAAAGCTCTGTGGCTTCCAGGTTGTCCATCACCCAGACCTGTCTCTGGAATCCCAACACGATAGATTATACATGGAGCAGTATCTATGCACTGGATACACTCAGGAATTAATGGACAGCATACTGTAGGGTGCATATACACCGACCTGGCTGCCATGCCTTCTGGAGCTAAGTCCCAGGTAGAGTAATGTGAATTCTCTTTGGACCCAAATGGCCATAGTGAGCTGGGCTTGAATGGTGGAAAGGGCTGGGTGGTTCTGGGAAGCATCAGGTGGAGAGGACCCTGTTTGGCGGAGGGATCTGTGTGGAGGTCTGTTAGTCACTTTCTCAGTATTATGACCAATGCTTGACAACAGCAACTTAAGGAGGGAAGGGTTTATCCCGTCACATGGTCTGAAAGTCCATCCAGATGAGACACAAGGGGGAGGCAGGAGGGTATGGATGTTGACCAGAATGGTTACCATGATAATCCAAGGAGAAGTCACAAGGACCTGATAGTGTGGAAAATGAAGACAAGGTAGCATGAGAATTGTCACTGAGATAAGTTGGACACGGTGAGGACAAGATTGGCCCTGGAAGGAAGGGCTATAGTGTCACTAGATTTTCTTGGAGCAAGAGATACCTGGGCAGCAGAAAAGGGCAGAGACAATCCAGGGATAACAGGCCTTTGGAAATGCTCTGCCATTTTAGAGCCTGTTCTAGCTTCACACTGTTCTAGGTGATACTTCATTAGAAGAGCTATCCCTGGGAAGTCAGGGCAGGCACCTGAAGCATCATATCACAGTCAAGGGCAGAGAGACCCAAGACATGGACCCTTGCTTGGTCACTATCCCAGTGCTGGCCTTCTTTATTCTTTTGCTGTTTATGTTTTTGATTGAGATCAGGGCTCATTATGTAGTCCTGGTTGACCTGGAACTTGATACATAAATCAGGCTGGCCTCAAACTGACAAAGATTTGCCTGCCTCTTTCTAGTATGCTAAGTGCTGGAATTAAAGGCACGAACCTTCTGCTGAGACCCGCAGGATGTTTTCTCTACTTTTAAACAGTCCAGGGCCCAGCCCATGAAAGATATCACACATGTTTTGAATATGTCTCCCAGCTTTAACTAACAATCAAGACAACCACCCACAGACATGCTCGCAGATCAACCTGAATTGGGAAACTCCTCATAAAGACTCTCTTTCTGGGCTAAACTAAGTTGGGTCAAGTTGACAGTTGACAGTTACCAGCATAGAGTGTCTAGGAGAGGTCCTGATGAGAACTTAGCTGCACAGAACCTCCATTTGCTCTTGTCTAAGCCATGGAAAACAACGGGTACACAAAAGAGGCCTGGTTGCGGCAGAGCTCCCAGAAAACCCTGATCCCCATGTTCAAACACAAGTACCTGCCTTATGTTAGAACTGTGTCATCCCTGTGACCGAACAAGACAGAAACAAGGTAAAGTAGGAAGGGTTAGTTTGCTCACTGTTTCAAGATTTTCAATCGATTATAATCGGGAGAACATAGTAGAACACAAACATCATTGGGTCCAGGAAACAGATCAAACATCAAAAAAGGAGCCAAAAGCAAGACAGTCGGAAGGACCCTCCCTATTGATCAACTTCCCACAGCTTACCCCCACTTTCTAAAATTTCCTACATCTTCCAAAATGGTACCTGGAGCCTCATCTTTCAATCCAGAAGGCTCTGGGAGCCACCTCCTATCCCAACCACAGCATACTTCCTGACCATATGCTATGATCAGGTCCTGCTGCCATTTGTGGTCACTTCTCAGAATCCAATTTACACAGGTAGGGTTCTGCTACAGAAGGACAGGCGAAGGCAATGAGAAAACTCCGCATAACCCTACAAAACTTAGGCAGCAGCAATGGGGAATCCTACGCATGCAAAGGAATAGCACCAGCATTTAGTGAACTAGCAGCAAAGATAGTGAATTAGGGTGATTCTCTCGGGCTGAGAAGGTCAGCAACTCAAGGATCTATGTGGCTGGAGAAACAAGTCTCCCAGCTGTGCTCCACAGAGGCTGGGATGGGCTGAGATCCCGGGAGCGTTATGCTTGCTTTCTGGGGAAGGTTTTACTTATGTTCAGCAGGGAGGTCAGAGATGACATCAGTGATAATTTGTGAAATAGAGCTTGCACTGCTTGAGTTTCTGGTTAGCTGACTGTGGTTCAGGTGAGGGGAATGGTGTAGGATATGTCTTTTGAGCTTTGTTACTGGAAGGCTGAAAAGGCCAGACAACCTGGGGAGCCCCATGTAGTCTCTTTTTTCTGGTCTCCTCTTTCTGCTGTGGGTCAGGAAGAGAGATTCTCTGCTAGCTGCTCCAGGACTCTGTTTCCTCATAGACCCAGGGAGACCTTGATATTCCTGGCTATGTTGGGTTTTCGTGATGGTGAACTGCTAAGTCTCATCAAAGGACATCAAGGTTCATCCTATTCCCTGACCGTGTTCTGATGCGGCTAGCATTTGAGCCCAGGCTTCCTGTGTGCCTGCTGTATGGAGGCACCAGATTTCTGTTAGAATTGAATTTCTTGTGTTAATTTTTGTGCGGAAGTCAGCAGACAGACAACTAGTAGGAGTTGGTTCTCTCATTCCATCATGTTAGTCTGGCTCAGAATTTGGGTCATCAGATTGGTGGTAAGTGCCTTTATTCACTGAAGCCTCTTGCCAGCTCCCCTTTACCAGATTTTAACAATGGCCAAGATAAGTTACATGAAAACCAGGAGGGACTCAAGGGAGAGGCTGGAGCTCTGCTTCTCTCCTGTGGCTACTGACTAATTTCTACAGATTTTTTTTCTAGGTTATTTTGGACTCAAAACTAAACAACTATTACCGACCTTTTGCATGCTATATATAATTTGAAGAACTTATTGTGTATCTATCCCAAAGAATCACTGAAATATGCTTAGCATATAGGCTGTACAATTGAACCATATAATTCAAGAGGTTCCTGAAAGTCCTGAGGGCACCTGAAAAACACGGAGGTGAACTCAAGCTGCAAACTTGGGTCCGAATACTTGGTCTGTCTATTACGCCCACCATGAATCAACACTTGGGTTTTGAATCACTCTACTTCTGTTCATTAGTCATTTTAATTCTGACATCATGTTTTTAAGAAATAAGAAATACTTCCTGCATATTCATGAGTCATTCTTCCAGTATTTAGGAAAATAACAACAAGCATATGGACAGTGAGTTAAGCTTAGCATGCGACAAATACATTGGCTTCTTGAGGTAGAAAAATCTATCTAGTTGACATCAATCCAGCATGTAAATATTTTATGAATAAAATGAAATCATTTCCACAGTTGCCAATTTATATGGTAACAGCCATATCCCTGTAGGTTGGCTGCTTTGCAAGGTTCCATCTGATTCCAAACACAGACCTCACAGACTCACAAGCTTGAGCATCACTACGCTGTACTCTTTACTAAAGCATGCATAATATGCCCGAGTATTGCTAATTCAGCAGTGAAAAATAAATTACACTCTTAAGCCAAACAATTAACACTCAACTTTAAATGCTGCTTGCTGGAGCAAGTGGATAAATAGCACAGACACTGCCTCAGACTCCCAGTTCCTGCTGGATCTTCCAACTTGAATCATATCAATATTTTCTCATAAATCTCTTAAGCTACTTTATTAATTCTAAGATTGGCTTACACTGAAAAGAGCTCTATAAGCTTCATGAGAAGGAATCATGTCTTTTAGGGATGAGTGATGTGGGATTCCCCTCTGTATGCTGTGAATACCATTAGTGAATAAAAAAACTGCCTCAGCCTATTGATAGGGCAGAACTTATGTAGGCAGGGAAAACTAAACTGAATGCTGGGAGAAAGGAGGCAGAATAAGTAAGAGAGAAGCCATGGAGCCTCTGCCAGAGACAGATGTGCTGAAACTTGGCTGGTAGGCCATAACCTTGTGGTGATGCACAGATTGATGGAGATGGGTTAAATTAAGATATAAGAGTTAGCAAATAAGAAGCTAGAGGGCCAAGCAGAGATTAGTTTCTGTATATTATTTTGGTTCTGGGTGGCCAAGACAAACAAACAGCTCCCATCAACCAATTGGCACTCACGTAGTCAGCTAAAATTCACTTTAAACCTGAGAAAGCTTGAAAGGGAACTCTAGACACACACAAAAAACAAAGTTTAGCTGCATTTTTTTTCCAAGTGGGTTTTGCTTGCACAGATGAGCCAGCATCATCCAGTAGAATCATTATGCAGCAAAACCATACAGAGATATCAGGCCATTCTGATGCACGAGGAGGGTAGAGAAATGCAGGGTCTGTGACATTTTATGTGAGTGTGCATACACGTGTGTGTTAGGGCATGTGGACATTTAAGAGCTCCCATGTAGAGGCCAGAAGTCGACACTGGGTTTTTTTCTCATTTGCTCTCCACTATCTGTCTGTGTATCTGTCTGTCTATGTATGTCTATCTGTCTGTCTGTCTATCTGTCTATCTATTTATCTATCTCTCTATGTCTATCTATCTATTTATCTGTCTATCTATCTATCTATCTATCTATATCTATATGTCTGTCTGTCTGTTCATCTGTTCATCCTTCCCTCCATCCATCCACCTACCTACCTACCTATCTGAAATGACGATTCTCACTGAGTAGGTTAGGATGGTTGACTAGCAATCCCAGGGCCCCTCTTGTTTCTGCTTCTTCAGTGCTAGGGTCATATGGTTTTCCATCACATGCATTCTTTTGCACGGATGCTGGACATCCAAACTCAAGTCTTTAGGCTTCAAGACAGGTATTTTACTGACTGAGCCATCTTCCCAGTCTGGGACCCGCAGCTTTGTGAGAAGAGCAGATATAACACAGTATTTGTTACAGTCCTCACAACAAGAGGTTTCCTCTGCACACTTGAGGAACCTTCCAGAAGTTCAGGAACCCAGGAATCTGGGATCCCAGGAGTCCAGGAACTGAGGAGCCCCAGAACACAGAAACCATGAGTTCAGGAGCCCAGGAGTCTAAGAATCCAGAGCCCAGGAGTCCGGAAGCCCAGGAGCCCAGGAACCAGGAGCCGGGAGTTCAGAAATCACCAGGACTCAGGAGCCAGACATTAGGCTCTCAAGATCCGGAAGTTTAGTAACCTTGGAGTCAGGAAGTCGGGAGTCCAGTGCCAAAAATGTCTGGATGTCTGTTGCCATCTCTTGCCTTTGAAGAGACAGGTATTCTCACACCTCAAATCAGAGTGACATCTTGTTTGTAAACTGATTTCTCTTCAGATACAAGAACATAGAAGTGTGTGCTATATCCAGTTTTACTTTGAAATGCACCTGGCATGGATAGTTAGGTGCCACCATCCAAGTTTTTTTTTTATTATTTTTCCATTCAAAAATTTACACTTCCTCCCCTCCTCCCATTCCCCTTCTGCTCCCCTACTTACACTCCTCCCTCCCCCTCCCTGCTTGAGAGAAGGCAGGAAATCCTGCCCTGTGGGAAGTCCAAGCCCCCTTCTATATCCAGGCCTAGGAAGGTGTGAATCCAAATAGACTAGAGTCCCATAAAGCCAGTACATGCAGTAAAAACAAGTCCCAGTACCTTTATCAATGGCTTCTCAGTCAGTCCCCATTGTCAGCCACAGAGAGTCCAGGTGGGGGTAGGGGTAGAGGTGAGGGTTGGGGAAGGGGAGAGGGGAAAGGGGAAGGGAGAAGGGAAAGATATCTACACCATCCAAGTTTTGATGCTCTTTCTCAAAATATACATCCAAAAAAATCACTTTGTCAAAATGGAGAAAACACAGATAGCAAAGAATATCAGAAGTCTACAGAATCAGTTTGCCACACATCATCCTGACTGAAGACTCTAATCCTGTTGTGTGACCACAATGCAAATATTTGATGTCTTTTCTTTTGCCTCTTTTGCTGAAGAACTGTTCTGAAGACAGCAGGACAGTCAGAGAAGTAAGAATCTATACTTATCTTCACATCAAATGTCTCTGCACAGATGGAAACAGGAGTTCTACAACATGTCTGAAAAACCATAGGGCAAGACACGTCATTTATTACTGGAGTCTGGGACCAACTGAACCCGTTTATGCCTGCCCCAGGAGCTTAAGTCTGAACTCTGAGAGGCGAGGGCTGCAACATGCTGCTCAGACCACAAGAGTTAAACACACTGGAAATTTGTCTGGTAATAACAGCAACAACACGGTTCTTAGAGCCAACCATTTGGTTTAGCGATGGAATTTATTCTGTACACACCACATGGTGGTTTAGTCTGTCTATTTATTTAACCCTTACACAAAATCTGTTATTCATATTTTAAACATGAAGAGGGTGAATATTTGAAAAAAAAGCATAGTGACTATGTTCAAGTATAAATGCTTGTAAATAGATTTCAATCCTACTGTGCCTGACTGTTTCAGTGGGGTCTTGGGTTGGGGTGGTGGGATAGGGGTACTTAATACAAAGTCCCGTCTGTAGGACAGACAAGTATGTCCTGGAAAGAAGACCAACTCAGATTGGAAGGCAGAGTGACAATTGGAGAGTTAGAGGACAATGACAGACAGGGACAGCTAGAGATACAGGCAGTGACTTAAAAGTAGCAGCGGGCAGAGGTCTGTGACAGAAAGTAACAGTTACAGATCTGAAGCAGGGTCACCAGCTCCCAAAGAATAAATTAGGGATCCTCGGGGTTGAAAGCCACAAAGTAACAGTTAACAAAGGCAGAAGGCTGCCAGAAAGGAGATCGTGAGGGTCCCAGACATAAAATAGCAACAACAGATTTGAAGCAGGATTCCTAGAGCAGGTTCTGTCTGTCATACAGTTACAGTAGGGATCCTGAGGACCCAGGACAGAAAGCTGTAGAGTGGCTGACAGGGAAAGAGAGCCAGCAGCCACGTAAAGGAACAATGAACAGATGTTGCACACTTTATTAGCATAGACAAAGTTTCCCAACAAGGTCATGGGAAGAACCTAGAGGTGGAGTCCACCTGGAGCTTTGTGTTAAACATTTTATAGGTTCCTAGAAGCCCTGCCCACTCTGGACTCCTCTCTTCCCCGATTGGTTCTTCCATTTTGTAAAGGTTGTAATCTCCTACAGTTGGAAGGACAACCCAAGGCCAGCCCTTCTTAAAGAAACCATTTGCTGTTTTCCAAATCAGCCCAGGTTCCCCTGACCCTTCTTCACCTGGAGCACAGGATGCTGAGATAGCATCCTTGAACATTTCTGAAGGGTCATAGAACATAGGGGAGGTGGGCCTGGTCCCACAGAACCTGATCCTGGTCCTGGTGACATAGCTCCTCACTCTGCTGAGAATCCATCCCAAATAGAAGAGAGATGGGGCATCTACCAGCATGGATTCTGAGAATACCAGAGATTCTCATGATGTAGGGGTTGTGCTGCAAGCCAAAGGGGCAGTGCCCAAAGTGTGGTGGGCACACAAAAAATGCCATGTTCTAAGGAAAATAGGCCACAAAGAAAATGACTCCCCTCTTCTCTTGGGGGTCTCATGTTGCCTGCTATTGGATCAGGACATTATCTCACGGTCCCTCTGGGACACGACTGCCCCTTTTCCATTCCGAACTTACTAGAGCTGATTTGTTACTAATTTGGTTCTCAGTTAAACATATTGAAAGAGCAGAAATTCTGATCTGTTGCAACATTTATTCCTTTGCCCAGTGTCAGATAAATAGGTTAGTATGGCTGAGATTAAGTTTGCAAAGATATGCCCAACGGCTCAACCCAAGATAATTTGTGTTTTGTTTTCCAATGTGTAAGAAAGAGAGACAGGGAGAGAGACAGAGAACCTGAGAAAGACGACTGAGAAAGAGGACAGAGTGACAGAGATGAAGAGAGCTAGGGAGAGGCAGAGATGAGGAGAGACACAAGAGACAGAAAACAAAATCACAGATGGAGATGGTGGAGACTGAGAGATGGAGTACAGATAGCTGAGTGGTCAAGGGATTGTTGAAATCTGGGTCCTATTATTTTTATTAAAAGGATATATCCTGTCAGGTGATGGTGACACACACCTTTAATCCCAGCTCTCAGGAGGCAGAGGCAGGTGGATCTCTGAGAGTTTTAGGCCAGTTTAATCTACAAGGCAAGTTCCAGGACAGCCAAGGCTACACTGAGAAGCCCTGCCTCAAAAAACACAAAACAGAGGTTATATCCTTTCATAAATTAGGCACTACTCTTGGTATCTGCTACTGTTATATAGTTTTCTTATAATTTTTACTGAAAATAAGCTATGATTTCAAAGGTGAACTTACTTTCAGTAGATCACCCATGGTTTTCCTGCTCACAAAGATCGATTCTGTGAGGGTTATTGAAGTATGACACCCACATTTCTTGGTGGACTTGCCAAGTCGTTGGAAATGGCAAAACCTCAGGTAGTCAGCCGTTGCTCTTATCCCAGGCGAGTCCTGTTACTGACACCGTGAGAAGAGGACTCTGGTCTTAGGACATCAACAGGCATGTAGCGTCTGGTACCCTGTCTGGTGTCCTGGACCTTCTTTGCTGCATTGACCCAGCCTGCCTCCATCCAACCTCTGTCCATTCTACCTTAGGATGGAACAGATAAGAGGAAACCCATAGAAAAGGTCAGACTTGTCCGTGTCTGCTGTTCCCCTTGCCCTGGCTACCTCCTGCCCACCTGTCCAGCACCTGCCTTCCCTCCTGTCCAGCACTTGCCTTCCCTCCTGTCCAGCACTTGCCTTCCCTCCTGTCCAGCACTTGCCTTCCCTCCTGTCCAGCACTTGCCTTCCCTCCTGTCCAGCACCTGCCTTCCCTCCTGTTCAGCACTTGCCTTCCCTCCTGTCCAGCACTTGCCTTCCCTCCTGTCCAGCACTTGCCTTCCCTCCTGTCCAGCACCTGCCTTCCCTCCTGTCCAGCACTTGCCTTCCCTCCTGTCCAGCACTTGCCTTCCCTCCTGTCCAGCACTTGCCTTCCCTCCTGTCCAGCACTTGCCTTCCCTCCTGTCCAGCACTTGCCTTCCCTCCTGTCCAGCACTTGCCTTCCCACCTGTCTGGCACCTGCCTTCCCACCTGTCCAGCACCTGCTTGCCCACCTGTCTAGCACCTGCCTGTCCAGCACCTGCCTTCCCTCCTGAGCTCCATCACCTGTGAAGCCTCCCTGCTAGATGGATTTCAGACACTCTGCCTTTTGCTGCACCCCCTGCCCATCTCCTTTGTCTTCACTTTTCATATTCTGTGCAAACACAGACCTCTCTCCTCCACCAACCAAGGGCCACTGGCCATGCATGGTTTATCGAATTATTGTAATCATTCTGGAACTCAGTAGAAGTCTTGACACAGAGGACGCTTCCAAGAGTGGCCTAATGAATATGATATCTCTATCATTATAGTTTC